>NW_018480065.1:572830-701231 GCF_002113885.1 Mizuhopecten yessoensis | reverse complement strand
AATTTGTACCGAAATGAGCGCCATTTGTACACAAGACTAATAAGTCATAATCATTTTAACGCTTGCCTGTTTCGGGACTTGGGTGACTAACGAGTAAAAACGACATGCGGACCAATTTTCCGGATTTTTTTTTAAAGACGGCGACTGGCGCATTCACGATNGACCAATTTTCCGGATTTTTTTAAAGACGGCGACTGGCGCATTCACGATTTTTTTTATTACTTTCACAATAAAATCGGCAATGCGCACTGTGCCATGAAATGCGCGCGAGCCTGAGAACCAAGTAATCATTTTTTTTTGGCCTTATGAACGATGCACTTTGATGAAAGAAAAGTGATCACATTTTGTCACTTGAGCCTGTTTCTTTATACTGTATGGTAAATATTCCTCCATCATTACTTGAATATGTTACCATATAAAATCAAGAAAATCACTAAAACTGATGGATTGTATGCTCCCCAAAAAGTCAGTTGGGACTGGAATAAAGGTTACATGATACATGTATCTTTACCTGTTTATCATACCTGGCACTATTATTATCTCCGAGGTTTACGTTACTTAACTGTGTAAAGTGAATGAACACCAAAGGGGGATGCAACAAAGCTCGCCTTCCTTCTACACATCACTTACCTTTGGAGGTATACAGGTTCAGAATTAACTTAACGAGACCTTGACCTTGATTATACAGACCCCATTGTGGTAGATATACAGCCTCACAATCTTACATATATAACTTATATTGAGTTATCTTCATCAAATCAGAATTGCCCAGTAAAAGGATTTGACCTGTGACCTAAATGTTACCTTGACCTTCAGGCATAGGGACCAAATAGTGGTACCGTTATGTAACACATTGCCTTATCATCCCACATACATGTATATCACGACCATTTCTTTTCTCTCTGCAGCAAGTCAAAGGTTACGGTCGCAGTTCAAAATAATCCTATATAGTATCAATAGATAAAACAACAGACTTCTGATTAGCATCACATAATTTATTGGTAAAAAACTTTTGCCACGTTTACAATGAAAGAGTGAAGACTGAAGTAATCATCAAATGATGACATCATAGTCACTTTAGACAGCATCTATGCACATTGGTGACTTCCGCTGTGTTGATAATCCACCAGCCTGCAAAATACAAGCATTACGATATCTTTAGCTTAATGATTTGATACATAGTAGAAATTAATTGTATGAAGTTTGTAGATTAATGCATAATTATAAAGATCATTCTAATGTTGGCAGTGCCCTCACAGCTACAGAATTTTAACAACTACAAGTCTGGTTTCCAATACAGCTGACAGAACAAGCATGTACATATTCAACTCTAGTATATGCAGTTAAATAAATAGATTGTAATATTCTCCTAAATCATACTAATAACTACATGTGTATAATGGCTATGAATCTGTATCAAATGAAAGTTTTGAAATGCCACTGTTAAAGCTTAGATAGGAATACACTTGATTATATATTTCAAGGAGGCAAAAACATAAAACTATTATGATGCCTGTGCTAGCTATAGGTAAATTTCAATCCAAATGAAACTGATGGTGAATGCATATATGTCAAATTGTACAGAGAACTTGAAAGTTGTAATAAGGCATTTTCTCATCACAATAAAATCAACTCTACAACAGTGAAATACCATCAATTAAGATGCATCTCCATCAAAGTTTGATGATCATATAGCATATAACAATCCAAATCAATAATGAGTTAACATACATTTCACATATTACACATGTGTATTAATATACTGTCAAAGTCAGGTATTTTATATGTGTATACTATTACAGGCAGTTATATAACACTTGTATTTACTATTACACACATATATATACTATCACATACAGGTATTTACACATATAATATCACACACATGTATTATACATGTATACTATCACACTCAGTTATTATACATGTACCACTATAAACTATGACACAGTTATTACACACATATAAACTATCACAGTACAGACAATTATTATACACATACATACTATCACACACAGTAATTATATACACATACATACTATCACACACAGTTATTATACACATACATACTTTTACACACATATATTATCACACAGTTATTATACACATACATTCTATTACACACATATACTATCACAAACAGTTATTATACACATGCATATAAACTATCATATACAGGTATAATACATGAGTATACTATCACACTAAGGTTTGTTACACAAACATACTACCTGTATCACACACAGGTATTAAGACACATACTACTATCACAGACAATTATAACACATATCTTTATTATCAGTATCACACATGTACACACTATCAGTATCACAGATAGGTATTACACATGTAAACACTATCACAGACAGGAATTGCTATCTCACACATGTATATACTATCACTGACAGGAATTTCACATGTAAAATTATCACAGCTATCATAATACATGCACATGTACACCGACTGTATATACTATCGCAGACAGGTATTATACATGAATGAAGTGTCACACACGTCTTATACGTATATTATCACAGACTTGTATTACACATGTATTAAGTATCAAACACACGTCTTATAGAAGTATATATATATTATCATAGACAGATACAACACATGTTGACACTATCACAGACAGGTATGACACATTTACATACTATCACAGATAGGTATTACACATGTACATAATATCACAGACAGGTATTTACACATGAGAATTAGTATCACAGATAGGTAGCAGTGTACAGTAGAAATGGCCCGACTCTGATAAACAAAGCACATGTCGAGGAAATGTAAACAGCGGATTTACCCTACACAACACATGCATACATGTATATATATTTGTAAACTACATTATATTTACAATACATATACAGTACTGAGAAGTGTATAAACCTCTTTTTTCTATGTATGTCACTTGTGTGAAAACCATGGTTACCACATCAAAAATTACCAAAAAAATGCCAAAAATTGCTATTTTTAACCCAAAATTTGACCCCCGCAACTAGTAATTTTTTTCCTAAGCTCTGTCTGAAATTAAAAATAACCTACCTGGTTGCAGAATTATCTGGGTCCCAGTAAAGTTGTAAAACTTGATTTTTTGCAATTTTGCGTCGTGTGCTGTTGTCAAAATTTTACCTCCTGTAAAGCTAGCTTTTCGTGTGTATGCACCCTTTCGGATTATGGTCAAAATTTTATTCTCGAACCAAAAAAAATCTTCTTTCTTTTTTACAAATGTGAAGCTCACACAGCCCACTTCATCATGCTTATACCAATTTTAGTACAGTTTTATTTTTATATTTTTTTACACATCATAATACAGGGGTTAGCCATTTAACAAAAATATCACCCATGGCCACAACCCTCTACTGTACACTGCTACCATAGGTATTACACATTTACACACTATCAGACAGGTATTACACATGTACACACTATCAGACAGGTATTACACATGTACACACTATCACAGACAGGTATTACACATGTACATACTTTCACAGACATGTATTACATATGAACACACTATCACAGATAGGTATTACACATGTAAACACTATCACAGATAGGTATTACACATGTACATACTCTCACAAATAGGTATTACATATGTACATACTATCACAGACAGGTATTGCACATGTACATACTATCACAGATAGATATTACATATGTACATACTATCACAGGCAGGTATTGCACATGTACATACTATCAAAGATAGGTATTACATATGTACATACGATCACAGATAGGTATTACACATGTACACACTATCAGACAGGTATTACACATGTACACACTATCAGACAGGTATTACACATGTACACACTATCAGACAGGTATTACACATGTACACACTATCAAAGATAGGTATTACATATGTACATACGATCACAGATAGGTATTACACATGTACATTCTCTCACAAATAGGTATTACATATGTACATACTATCACAGATAGGTATTACACATATACGCGCTATCACAGATAGGTATTACACATGAACATACTATCACAGACAGGTATTGCACATGTACATCCTATCACAGATAGGTATTACACATGTACACACTATCAGACAGGTATTACACATGTACACACTATCACAGATAGGTATTACACATGTACATACTTTCACAGACGTATATTACACATGGAAATTAGTATATATACAATCACAGACATGTTAACACATGTACAGTACAATTGTACTACCACACTATTACACATGTTCTCTTATTTCTTTACACACCTCATATAACATAATATGTTAGTCATAACATTATTTCTTCCTTGGTCAAGAGATATAGGATATAACATATATACTGTCAATGAAAACAAGTCAATCAGAAGGTATGTATCACTAGCCTTCATTTTTAAATGCAATTGTTGCAAAATCCTTTCATCAATAATTCTATCAAAGCTATGATTTTTAGCTTTGCTTCTCAGTAGCAAGTTTGGGCTACACCTTTCATTATTTATTTATCTGGTCTGAAGGTACAATGAGAGTTTATGCCTATAGCTAGTGTCTTAACTTCAATTTTCTTTTTAATGAGGATATTTCGCTACATACAAAAGTGAGTGATACAGGCCCTCTCAGCCTCTTGTATATCATCTAAAACTCCTAGATCTAAGGATGCACCCTTCAAAGTACATTTGGTTGAAATACAAGAGTGGGCTTGACTAATGCTTTAAAGGCGACAGGTCAAATAAATAAACAAATTCAAATAACTTGAAGAAATGAAAGTCCTAAACCCATGATATTTGGCTGTTAGCTTCCTGGGTTAGAACCTTACTAAATAGTAAATATGCGAATAAAAAAGACCTTGACTTTCTTTTAAAGTAACTGAGGTCGAATATGTCAAAAACTTCAGTCTTATTCTGAAGAAATGACATGCCCAGGGTTATGATATTATTATAAGCTCCCTTCCCGGTTGTACATTTTCCACAGAAAAAAGAAAGATAAAAATCTTTCCGCGGCATGGAAATTCATGGAAATCTGTGGATTTAAAAATCAGCGGGTTTTTTCCATACGTATTCTTCCACATCTGTGGAAATCTGTGGACATTTTCCACGGAAACCCGTGGAATTCTACGAAGTTGAGACTTACAGTAATTTCACAGATTTTCTTCGGCATTTTGTGGACTTATAGCCATTTTTTTTACTTTGGATGTGGACATTTTCTGAGTCCCAGCTACATGATTTTTCTTTTAAAAATCTTTAATTTTGGTGTTTCAAGTCAGATATTCTGAAGCCTTACACCAATCTCCTCAGAATAATAAAAAAAAAACATATCGTAGAGTACAGAAATGGGTGTATTCAGTATAATTTGAAAAACATCATAATTTCATTAATTTTAAGATTTCATATTTTCCTACTTAGAGCATTTCTACAGCTTTGGATTTTCAAACTAAGAATATTTAGAGATGCAACTTCATTTTTCATTTTTTTCATTATTGTTAAAATTACTTCATTTTTTTTTAACACTGAACTTCTTAACATAAAATGAAAAAAGAAAATGCTGTTTATTTTCCCTAATTTTAATAGCTGTGAAGTGTTTCAATAGATTTTAGCATGTCTATACAGCTCACCAGGCTGTTGAAAGATAATTAGAAGGATCAAGATAATAAACATAGCTACTGCGGCCAGTCCAGAATCCTGGTCTGTGATTGGTCAGTTTAAATTCACACTGATGCACAGGAAGTTGTGAGGTGAAGAGGTCAATCCCTAGCCATGGATCGTTGCATTGTGTGACAGATTATGAAGAATGTGAATTTCTGCCAAATTATGGACATAAGCAAGAAGAGAGAATACTAGTACACTTTAATACCACATCTACAGGTTAGTATGAACAAACTAATACTGTTTTTTATGTTCATTTAGTTTGATACATCCAGTATAAATACAGCAGTACTAGGGATTATACGGTCAAGTTTAGTTGTTTGAAAAATTAACAGTTTGGTTCTAGTATATTTGTTTGTGAAATAAGTCAAGAAATGTACTGCTTATTATGTATAGCTGCATTGCAAACAAATCAGTTAAAGTAAGTATACAAGTAGCTAGAAGATGTTGTAATTTACATGTAGAGTGTGTAAGTATAACTGGGAATTTGAATGTGGAAGACAAGGGTTAAGTGGTTTAAAGCATTGTTAGTTTAAGCATAATTAACACATTAAACTATTTTTTGACATTTTTCATAAATGAAGTCAAACTGAGAATTATGTAGATGAAATTGTTTACTTCAGACACCAATCATAAAGGTACTTGGATACTTTATATACACAAAACATTGTATGTATACATGTGTGTACTGATGTAGCTTTGGCCAGATCCTCCCTCCAGGGTCATTAGCTATAGGGTTTGGAAGGGGGATTAGTTACAGACAGCTCTATAAAGATTGCTATCAAGAACTGGAAGTCTATCATACATTTTGAAATGAATGTCTTCCATTGTGGATATATTATATCATTACCCAACTAATTTATTCATCAAATAATGAATAAACACAACCCCAAATCAATTATTTCTAAAATCATGACTAACATGAATTTTTCTGTATGCTATTTTTTTTTTAATTTACCTGGTTATTCAAATTTTAAAAACCTGTGGCAAATGCAAACTTTTCTGAAATTCTCTGAAATGCATTTTACCAGTATTAATATTATATAAATCTATTGATAAAATAGAGGTCAGTGGTTCCATATTGAAATATGAAGGACAAAAAGGAATACAAGTTATCTCAATCAGTAATCATTACACTAAATAGCACAATTTTTAATTTATAAGGCTGCATCAAAGAGTCAAAGTCAAGAATACCCAGCAAAATGGATTTTTTGTGCCACACCTCCGAGTAAGTTTATCCTTTTTCCTAGTCTGCATAGATGTTCAGTGTTCAAATATATTGTTCAATGTGGTCCCCTTCTCTTTCGTCATTCCATGATTGAGTTGTATAAGTTGATTGATCCTTTATCTTTCCACATATAAAGTTCTCCTATCAATGCAATGAAATATTTTTTCAGGGAGAAAATATGTTCAATTTTTAAATGTTAAAAAGTATATAGATTTTCTTTTTACATCTGGGGTCTGTGCCTTTTGTAATGAAACAATTTTGCCAATTATAAAACTCAAAAAGTAATTTGGGAAAATATAGCCGAAATTCTCTAGGGAAGGGGGCTGAATTTCTCTAGGGGCCCCAAATGTACCCCACAAAAAATCATCACTGATATATATCTAAATACCTTGTATTCTTTCAGAAATCATCAAAAAGAGGTTCCCCAATGTGGCACTTCCACAGATCAGACTTGAGCTGAGTGACTTGCTTTAATAAAGCCATCACGGGCTAAGTAATGCTGCAGTGGACACGTTCCAGTACAGCATCAATGAATATAAAAGATTAAAAATTGAAAACCATATTTTTAAATGAATCCTTTTTAAGAACCCATACACTTGATATCAAGAGTATGATATTTCACAGGTTTTAAATTGAAATTTAAAAATTCAGATTAACTATTCAGGCTTCTTGTTATTTATGTAAAAAGTTGATATACAGATTATATAATTTATATATAGAACACATATTTAGGTATGTAAAGATTAGTTGTCTGCAGAGTTTATTATGAGAGGTATATACATGTATACACTAAACAGCGTATATAATTAGGATTGGTATACATATTATATATACTTCAAGAGTAATATAGAGTTATATTTACATTATATGTAAAAGATGTGCATTGATTAGGTTGCCTCACGAGTGTCAGCTGTAGGGAATTTCCTTTTAGCTCAGCGGTAGAGCATTGGGCTGGAGAGCCAAAGTTCGCGGGTTTGAGCACCAGCGACAGCACTAACTTAATCACTATTTTTCGTCCTACTACATATATATCTATTTTAAAGGGTCTGTGGTTTATTTTTCCATGAACTTTCCAGTTGGCATACATGTATGAGTAAGTAAGAAAATACCCCCTTATAGCTTTTAGAATCTTTTTTTTTCTCAAAAGTTTCAGCTTGAAATATATGTGTTTATATTGTGTATTGTTCTAAAGTTGCAATAAATACATAACAGATATTCATCTTAACTAACGATGCCACACAAATGAGGTGTTTTACCTGTCTGTGATAATAAATACCAGTGTAATATCTGTCTGTGATACTGAATACATGTATAATACATGTCTTTTGATAGTAAATTCATGTGTAATACCTGTTTGTGATATTAAATACCAGTGTAATATCTGTCTCACAGTCTGTAATAGTAAAAACAAATGTAATATTTGTCTGTGATACTAAATACAAGTGTAATACCTTTCTGGTAGTAAATTCAGGCGTAATACCTGTATGTGATAATAAATACAAGTGTAATACCTGTCTGGATATTTAATTTAAAAGACAAGTGTTATACCTGTAATAATAAATACCAATGTAATACCATCCTCGATGATTATGTAATACCTGTCTGTGATATCAAATACAATTGTAATACCTGTCTGTGATATTTAATTTAAAAGACAAGTGTTATACCTGTAATAATAAATACCAATGTAATACCATCCTCGATGATGATGTAATACCTGTCTGTGATCATAAATACAAGTGTTTTAGTACCTGTCTGTGATAATAAATACAAGTGAAATATCTGACTGTGATGTATACTAAATACAAGTGGTAATACTTATCTTTGATAATAAACAAGTAAAATGTTCTATTTTCGTTTTCAAATAAATGCAACAAAATAAGAGAATATCCTCAATTGCCAAATGCTTTCCCTTCAATATATATAATTGTAAACACTTATACCTGTTTGACTCCGCATTTTNCAGTAATACTGTCTATAATAATGCTGTATAATTTATAGTGTGATGCTTGTAATACTGTTTATTACAATGTTGTATGATTGCTTAGTACGAGAAGTGGATTACTGTCTATACTATTATATGATAATGTAGTCTGAGGAGTGTAAATATGTCTATTATATCAATGTGTGATGTAATATATGATTAGTGTTATACTGTCTATCATCATAATTATCACCGTATAATGACTGTAATAGTACCTATTATATCATTGTGTTGTGTTTATAGTACTTTATGGTATGATGCGTGTACTATTATTATTCTCTTATGTGTGTGTCTGTCCATGTGCATGTGTGAGTCACTATGTCAGGGTGTGACCATGATTGTGAATGCATTTTCTTCTCTTTTCAATAGTGTTTTGTTCGTTATTTCTGTAACTCTTCGTTTTTGGAGGAAATAAAGGAAATAATAATCGTTCTGTCAAAACATTCAAGTTAAGACAGTGACACCACGGAACTAGATTAGTTATCTAAGTCCGTGGTGACACGTAGTTTTGAGAATATGACTTTAAGACATTGTGGATAAAACATTTCTTGAGTAAAATTGTAGAAAAAATACCAACAACTTATCTGTATAAGATATGATAGTTGAGAGTAGTATTCCAACTTTCGATTTAGTTTTATTCAGCTTTATCAAAACTGTTTTGTCTGATCATAGATAATGCAGCTTTTACATCAATAAACTGATTAAACCTGACGTTTTATAGGCCTAAAACACTTTGTTGGGCATAAAACACCCAGTAATGTTTGCTTCAATTATTAACATTTGCCACATAAAGCAGTTTTCTGTATGATACTTTTATTATGTAAAGACGCAGAAGATGCCATAACGTACCCTTCAGGAACCCCTGGTTTCGTTCACCATGCACTCCTTCAGTTTTTCATGTAAATCTGTCCTATTTATTTTGAATTGCTTTTACCTCTTTTGAGTTCGAATTACAACTTTATTTACTTTTTTAGTATTCTTCTTGGCACCGTATTGGCTTGGTTCCCCACTTTCTTTATCGCAGAAGAAACCCCTTTTCAATGATTTTTTTTTTATTATGTATTGGAGGACACAACAGGTTATCAGACGCTACGATATTTATAATCATATATCTGATCGCTTATATTCTTGTTAAGAAAATTGTACCGTGTATTACAAATCATGTCCAATGGAAACTGTAGATAATTTTACCTAAGGAATTGTACCACTCTGTATAACAAATGTATAGTAAATCGCCATGTACGTGTCACAACGTCGTTATTGGTTCAATAGCTTTCAACTTTTTCTGTTTTGCAATACACTCATATTTCTTGATTCAACAAAAGTCATAAATAGATATTAACTAGGGAACTGATGAATAATTGAATTTGAAGTTATTTGAAATAATTTAGATAAATGCAGTAGGTCTCCTCTTTACATAACAAACAGCTGAGCAGAGGCACTATACCCAATGTCTCTGTAAAAAAATAAAAACCGGTTTTAACTATAGGAACATGGGTCAGTGTACCTATACACTATGAAGTTGATAGGCGTCTTCAGGATGATTTTTTTTTACCATAATTAACCTTAGTATCCGAAGGGATATTAAATAACATTAGCATAACTGTACTTTTGTTTATTTATTTAATGTTGTAGTTTTATTT
The DNA here is from genome assembly GCF_002113885.1 of Mizuhopecten yessoensis. NCBI lineage: Eukaryota > Metazoa > Mollusca > Bivalvia > Pectinida > Pectinidae > Mizuhopecten > Mizuhopecten yessoensis. Next base: position 690,748 of record NW_018480065.1, on the reverse strand, counting down.
CGTTGTGACCATTTTTGTTATATATTCATTTTTTGCTGTCTTACATCACGGAATTAGAATAGATAAGTCCGTGCTTACATGAAAGGGGCTGATTGCCTTGAAAAGTTGACAAATTCCATTGTCTGCTTTGTCGTTATTACTTCTTTTCTTTAATTTTATTTAAGCAATACGTATCCAACGGGAAGGGCATTTGCTTGTATACACCAGTACAACTTAGTCACATTTATTTACACACCCGTACAACTTAGTCACATTTATGTACACACCCGTACAACTTAGTCCGTACAACTTAGTCACATTTATGTACACACCCGTACAACTTAGTCACATTTATGTATAAACCAGTACAACTTAGTCACATTTATGTGTACACGCCAGTACAACTTAGTTACATATATATATATATATATTNCAATTTGGCGTAAAATTTTATTGTGGCCTGTTGAGACTCGGTTTTAATATTTTTATTAGTTGGTCTTCTTTCGTTTCTCTTAAAATAGTGTCTGATGAAAATAGTTGATACAAAGGTAATACATTAAATTTATCTCCAGCACATTCATGAATATGTTTGTTAACATGAAGATTTCGTAAAGAATCAGTTCTAGTTTGTTGTCTATGTACAGTCATACGTGTTCTGAGTTCATTACCGGTTTGACCGATGTAAAAATCACCACATTTAGAACAAACGATTGCATAAATTACATTTTTTGATTTACAATTCATATTTACCTTCACAGTAAATTTCAAACCATTCTTGAAAATAAACGTATTACACTCGATAATCCTAGGACATGTAGCACATCTTGGTGTCTTACATTTGGATACTTCTGGTGTTACACAAGAATTATCAAACTTAGAACATGTCAACATACGTTTCAAGTTTTTAGGTTGGCGTCTACAGTGTAAAATAAACTCGTTTCATAAGAAGGTATTTTAAACATGTGTATACCATTTTAGCAAATATGATATTTTTTCCCCGACCAGCCCCTTTAAACCAAATATCATGTTCTAATCGCCAGTATAGACACGAACTACAACGTACTATGATCCCCATTCTACTAATATAATGTAATAAATACACACCTTAACAAATATACTACGCTAATATATTTAGAAACATTGTATTTCCTTGTACAAAAAGTACGTAGTAAAAATACTTTGTGACCTGAACTGGCGACGTGTCATTCTGAAGCGGACTGACAAATCGGAAAGAAGCTTTCAAAAGTCGGTCATTTGGCCATGCCCATACTGGCGAGAGCTCGTGAACGTCCCGCTGTTACCAAAGTTTATACGACACATAATGGATTAATATTGACCAAGTTCTTACATGTCCATGTCAGTATGCATACCAATCTGTACGTGCTTATCGACAAAATCGATGATTATTTGTATAGATTTGTGAAGAGTTTTGTGTAAATCACTAAATGCATACGACATATGTGAAACATTTCATAACGTTTCAGTAATAAATGGAGGTAAGATCAAGGAATGTGTACTTTTTTTTTTTTTAATTCATTCAACAAATGCATTTCATCGGTCGTTTCTGTTCTGTTGCCTACTAGCCTTATCAGCGGGATTTCGCTAAGAGGCGAGCTTGACACCATATTGTTTTGATTAGAAACGTACGAATGTTTAAATCAATTAAAAATTCAATTTTAAATGTAAATAATTGCATAAAAATTAAAATAAACTGATCAAGCAATTGCTCATAAAAGCTTATTGGTCAATAATACTACCCATTTTAGGAACTGGAAATGGACAAATCTAGAATGATAATGTTTTGGTATAAACTAATTATAGGTGAAAATAAATTGTCTAGTATAATGTACAAGCTTATGCTGAATTTACATGAAAATGATTTCGCTGATTTTAAATGGATTTCATATATCAAGAATCTATTCAATTGCACGGGTCTAAGTTTATGTTTAAAATTAGATATTGTACACGGAATTGGATAAAGTCCGTGGTTATGCATTCATATAACTTGATGTTTTTAAAGACTTAAATTTGTTTGAATAAATTCGACGAGTATTTAGTAAGAGTAGATTTACTTTTCACAACCATGTATCTTTAGTGTATATTGGAACAAATCTATATTTATACATATTATATCGACTTGTTATAACTAAAAAAAATCCGTAGAATGCTCATGTTCTTTTCAAAATGTATCTCCGTTTTCGTCGTCATTGCATAACCAATATATATATATATATATATATAGTCAAGTCAATTTTGTTTATCATAGTGTCATATATCACAATTACAGCGTACAAGTATATAGTTACACAGTATAAAAACATATAGTTACATAACAGGGATCAATCATCTTAATGTAAAAATATATAGGCCATTTCATAATTTTGTTAAGAACAGCTATTATACATTATAAATTAATAACACAGTATAAAAACATACATGTGCCAATCCAGAGAGCAGGTGATTGGGACACCCCCTACAACTACCTAACAAACTCCTGGATTTTGTCCTTACATATTAAATACTATAATAGTTAAAAGGTTTCTTTTACATTTACTGCCTTTAAACATGATGTCTTTAAAAAACCCAAATAACAATGGTGATAAATAAAATGAATAATTTCCTAGTTCTACATTGTAGTGAAATTTAGGTTTCCAAGGGTTGGGAGCCCCCTACCAGCGAGGTCTGCTAAATTCACACTAACTAGTAGCTAATTATAATTTAAACGGAAGATTATTTTCATAATTATTTTTCTGATTGACACATGGTATCATATTTAACATATGCATAAAATAGAAAATGTAATTGTATATGATATTCAGCCTAAAATGGCTTACAAGACACTGTTTAAAATTATAACTAATCACATAGACTGCTACGTCTTCTGTACATATTATATAAGTGGTTTGCAAGTGGAATTTGTAATTCCTCGGAAGCCATTATAAAATAAAATTATAATATATATATTTACCTGTAACTGTGATTTAGATTCGGTACCAGTATACACCTCATAAGTGTACCTTCAGGAACTTGGATTATTAAGTGCCCGAGGGCACAGAGCCGGGGAGCCGGGATCTTTGCCCGAGTCCAGAATGGAGCCGTACTCCAGATAACAGATTTCTGTTATTTCCTAATTAGTGTCACAAACTCAGGGTTATTAAAAGTAAATATGTGTATACAGTATATCTGGGAGTCGAATCAAGTTTTCATGTCATTTAGTATTTTGCTTTTGGATGATCAAAGACGTATATATTACGTAATATCCAATATATTCGTCTCTTATGATGGCCGATAGACAACTACAATATAAGACATTTGTGTACATGTACACTTTTTAAAAACTGTACATGTACACAATACAACTACAAGTGCTATTAACATTCCTTAACGGTTCGGGTCAACTTGATATTTCACACGTGCCTGATGCGGCGGTGAATTTAAAGACCAAACGACAAGGAAAGGGAATATGTTCATAAATCAGCGAAGAGGCGATAAAGGTCACCACACAGTGTTGCTACGTAGACTGTACAACATATTTCACTAGTTGATGCTTGAAGGCGACTTAATCTCATCACCTGAAAATGGACATACTAGAAAAGTTTGACATTAGTGATTATCAACTGTTTAATTTTCTTAATCTTTTCTTTGTATGTTGATAGGTCTTATGTCCTATTTTTAATTTGAAAGAAATGTAACAGACATAAGCCATCGTTCTACGCATATCTATGTGGGCTTTACCTAATGTATGGATTGGAGGCATAAAGTAGAACGTTGCCTTGTTCAGTGTGAATAGTTGAGTGCTAAAGTCAAATATAATATAATACTTACTGTAACAAAAGTTGTGTGTAGATTATTCTGAGAGAAATAACTAGTGTTTTATACCGAAGGCAATAGCCTTCAAACTTGTGAATATGTCACATGGAACACTTTAAATTACGTATTTGGGGTTATTGGGTTAACATTATAATTCTATATACAAATTAAGTAACTACATGTTTTTGTTTTGGTATACCTCGGATTTGTGACCGTCTAATACTGTTTGACTTCTGGGGAATCTAGTAATTTCCTTGTCGANGTAATGTAATATATACGTCTCTGGATTGATGTATAAGAAGCGTAACGTAATTCCTTTTATTAATCTATTTAATTTTTACATTACTTAATGACAACCTACTCGTCTACCCTTCATAAGATTGGTCAGGGAACTATATATGGAAAAAATATCTAGCTTGTCCAAAACAGACTATCTGTGAGTTAATCAAGTAATTGAAAGGACTTCGAATCATATACAATCCATATACTTTTTGAATTTCGTAGTATTTGAGTATCTAATTTAACTGAAGGTTCTTCTCCAGCATTGTTATATAATTGATACTGTTATGTTTAACAAAATTGAATAACTAACATTTATGAAAAGTAATTTCAAATTTTCTAAATATTTCCTGCTAAATTTATATATATGATCTTAATAACACCATTTTATGACATGAATAGAATTAATATAGTATCATGTTATTGCAATTCTTTTATCAAATATATCTTATACCCGATAATGATACTTTTAAAAATCTATCTTATATATATATATTCATTAATGTATATATATATTAATTAATAGATTTCTGCCCGTTCCTGCCCGTTCCTGTAAAGCGTCGAACCCCTAGTCACGACATTTCGGTGATGTTTTCTGCACCAAATCGCATATTTCCAGATAGGATGTGACATATAGAAGTAAATAACTTCAAGAATTGTTATATTTCACAGTAATAAAGAAGTATTTGGTTCATAACTGGGTCATATTGGGTAGTATTGGGCGGTATTGGGTAGTATTGGATGGTATGGGGTAGTATTGGATGGTATGGGGTAGTATTGGGTCATAGTCACGGCAATTCGGTGATGTTTTCGGCACAAAATCGCATATTTCCCGATAAAATATGGCAGATGGAAGTAAATAACGTCTATAAAGATGATATTTCATAGTAATAAAGAAGTATTTGGTTCATAACAGGGTAGTATTGGGTATAGTCCGAATTATTCTGACGTTTTATCGACTTTTTTCATATCGGTCTGTCGTCGATTAACCGACGACAGACCGATATGAAAAAAGTCGATAAAACGTCAGAATAATTCGGACTATATTGGGTAGTATTGTGTGGTATTGGGTAGTATTGGGTAATTAGACGCACCCCTTTTTTATTTACATAAGTACTTCAGTAGTGTAATTTTGACGTGACTGAAACCTCAGAGGAGTACATCCTTAATATATATTTATATACATATATTCTTCTGTGGTACATGTATGTGGTTGTTATTTTATTCATTTACATAGATTCATCGTACATGTTTGTGGTTGCTATTTTATTCATTTACATAGTTTCATCCGTTGTATATGTTTGCGATTGCTATTTGATTTATATACATAGATTCTTCCGTGATACATGTATACGGTTCACCGTTGTTATTTTATTTATATACATACATACATATATTCTTTCGTTCTCAATACATGGGGTTGTTGTTATTTTATTTATATACCTATTACCTAGATACTTCTGCTGTACATGTATGCGGTTGTTATTTTATTTATTTACATAGATTCTCCCGTGGTACATGTATGCGGTTGTTATTTTTATTAAATTACATAGATTCTTCCGTGGTACATGTGTGCGGTTGTTATTTTACTTAGAAACCTGGTTGTGTGTGTGTGTACCAAATTATCCTGTTATAAAATGTCACTTTTCAGCAAAAACAAACAATATTACTCACCAGAAAGTCCAATATGCTAGGATTAGATGTTAATTGAAATTCTAGCAACTCCTGTGAACGGACGTTCCCTTGATATTTTATACAATGTCCCAGGTAAGTGTAGTAACGATATCCCAGAGCGATCGAAGGCATTGACTGTGCCAGATAAAACATATTATTGTGTGCGGTGTTTTAACAAAGAAGGCTGCATATAAGGGTAAAACGTATTCAAACCAATTATAGTCAGTTTCAAATTAATCACCACTGCAAACAGCAAAATATCTGTCGAAAATATTTGATAAAAATAAAAATAAAATTATTTCGTAAAAATTAAGATTTTGTCTCATTCTACAAGTATATATATAATTTAATTGTTATTTAACCAATGACGCAAGTGATATTTTGAAGGTAAATTTAAGTTAAAGTGAACTATAGACCCTTTTGGTCGGGTGCCAAAAAAATATGTGAAACATTGTACACGTATGTAATTTTGATGTATGCAAATGTCACTATTTGAAAATATATTGTGTTGTATTGTAGTAGTGCATTTTCACTGTAAAAAGTCCGCGTTAAGTTACACTGTATTTACACTGACTTTGGTCAATATTTACACCATTAATGGTGTCGTAGGGCATGCTACACAAGATATGATGTAAAATCACACACATTTCTCAACTGTGTAACGTTACGCTTTATTTACACTGACTTTGGTGAATATTTACACCAATAATGGTGTCTTAAGGCATGCTACACAAGATATGGTGTAAAATCACACAATTTTCTCAACTGTGTAACGTTACACTTTATTTACACTGACTTTGGTGAATAATTACGCCAATAATGGTGTCGTAGGGAATGCTACACACGATATGGTATAAAATCACACTGATTTCTCAACTGTGTAACGTTACACTTTATTTACACTGACTTTGGTGAATATTTACACCAATAATGGTGTCTTAAGGCATGCTACACAAGATATGGTGTAAAATCACACAATTTTCTCAACTGTGTAACGTTACACTTTATTTACACTGACTTTGGTGAATAATTACGCCAATAATGGTGTCGTAGGGAATGCTACACACGATATGGTATAAAATCACACTGATTTCTCAACTGTGTAACGTTACACTTTATTTACACTGACTTTGGTGAATATTTACACCAATAATGGTGTCTTAAGGCATGCTACACAAGATATGGTGTAAAATCACACAATTTTCTCAACTGTGTAACGTTACACTTTATTTACACTGACTTTGGTGAATAATTACGCCAATAATGGTGTCGTAGGGAATGCTACACACGATATGGTATAAAATCACACTGATTTCTCAACTGTGTAACGTTACACTTTATTTACACTGACTTTGGTGAATATTTACACCAATAATGGTGTCTTAAGGCATGCTACACAAGATATGGTGTAAAATCACACAATTTTCTCAACTGTGTAACGTTACACTTTATTTACACTGACTTTGGTGAATAATTACGCCAATAATGGTGTCGTAGGGAATGCTACACACGATATGGTATAAAATCACACTGATTTCTCAACTGTGTAACGTTACACTTTATTTACACTGACTTTGGTGAATATTTACACCAATAATGGTGTCTTAAGGCATGCTACACAAGATATGGTGTAAAATCACACAATTTTCTCAACTGTGTAACGTTACACTTTATTTACACTGACTTTGGTGAATAATTACGCCAATAATGGTGTCGTAGGGAATGCTACACACGATATGGTATAAAATCACACTGATTTCTCAACTGTGTAACGTTACACTTTATTTACACTGACTTTGGTGAATATTTACACCAATAATGGTGTCTTAAGGCATGCTACACAAGATATGGTGTAAAATCACACAATTTTCTCAACTGTGTAACGTTACACTTTATTTACACTGACTTTGGTGAATAATTACGCCAATAATGGTGTCGTAGGGAATGCTACACACGATATGGTATAAAATCACACTGATTTCTCAACTGTGTAACGTTACACTTTATTTACACTGACTTTGGTGAATATTTACACCAATAATGGTGTCGCAGGGCATGCTACACAAGATATGGTGTAAAATGACACTAAATTTTGAACAGTGTAACGTTACCTTGTGTTCAGTGTGAGTACAGTAGTTGTTGTAGGTGGCGTAAGTTTACACGTTCGTGTAATATTGCCTGACAGATGTGGCAATATTTTCTGTTAAACATAAAATATAGTTTCTTAGTTGTACGTGTTAAAAAATACAGAGTTAACTTACCAAAATTACGTAAGTAAGCTTTACTTCTTGATTAATATTGTCAAGTACAAACATGTATAGCTGTACACTAAAGCTCAGTTTTAGGTGTTGAACAGCCGCCTTAATCAAGTGTAAACATAACTTCATTCTTTAAATTTACACTTATCAAACTCAGTGTAAAACAGTTCAGATTTAGAAGTTAAAAAGTCTCAAATTTAATAATTTTCTTATTTTTCTCTCTCTAAAAACGCTTAAGTTTACAATATTAAAAAATCAGTGTAAAGTATCTCAGTTCCTACTTTGTTATTTGATTGGGTTTTTTTTTCAAGTCTGTACTGATTTTTTTCACACTTATGTTTGTTACTTGTAACCTTGAACCCAAGTCTAGTATAAAAATGTGTCATTTTAATTACTCAATATGTATTTTGTTTACCTGACATTTTTATGTCAGTTGAGTTATCACACATTTTTGGTATACTTTCCTTGAATACATTGGTGTAACCCTAAGTGTAACTAAACATTCCAGAAATTATGGTGTAATGTTACACCACTTGTATCGGTGTAAGATTACACTCAAATTATGTGGTGTAATGTTACACCACATGTGTAAGTGAATGCAATGATCCGAGATGGCCTCAATCTACCGGGTGTAAATATAACCCAAGCAGATCGTAAGCTAGCAAGGGGAGATCATCCCGGTGTCGTTATCGCTACCATTGAAACCCTAAACCAAAAACAGTCTGTTATGAGAAAAAAGCAAACCCTGAAATATTCGCGTAATTATCCGAGGGTATATATCGACAACGATATGTCCAAAAGCGAATTAGAAACACAGCGCTCTCTGCACACCGTTTTACGTGAAATCGGCAGGCACAATGACTACAAAGTGTACGGTAATAGGATTGTTAAGGTGAGGGAGGCCGACCGTGACGGTAACGGTAACACACACAATGACAGTACTAGTGCTAACGCGGGTGGATGGAGGACCGTACGGTCCAGACATTCAGCTAACCACGACGATGGTAACGCTCACCACCAGCGCGAATCTTTTCAACGACCCGAACAACGTCGCGATCAACGCTACAACCCTGATAGGCGATACCAAGGCGTAGATCAACACCGACATGCACACCGTCGCTAGGACAGTCTACGACTAGGTTGTTGGAATGTTAACGGCTGGTCTAGGCATGCAAATGAAAACTCTGATTTTAGAAATAAAGTAACGCGACATTCTGACACTGACATTATGTGTGTATGCGAAACGTTTCTCAAAGACGACGAGCAAATATCGATGGACGATTATCATTTTTTTGGTCACAATAGATCAAATCAACATAAGCGCGCTAAACGTGGTTCTGGTGGAGTTGGGTTTCTTGTGAAAAACTCTGTGTTACAGTGCTTTGATATATCCGATTTGAACAAGGAAAATGATGACGTCTACTGGATGAAATTAAAGGATAAATCGAATGAGTTCACTATGTGCCTTTGCGTGTGTTATTACTCCCCAGAAAACTCTAACCGTGCGTATGATCCAGATGTTGTTTATTCTGCCCTTCTTCACCAAGTACATATGTATCAAAACGAAGGTATAGTGTTCGTGTGTGGCGACTTCAACGCTAGGACGGGTGACCGTTCTGACTATATTGAAGGCATAGATCATATCCCACATAGGGAAGCAATGGATACCGTCGTCAATTCGTTTGGTGATCATTTCCTGGACTTCTGTGTTGATTCGAACATGTGTATGTTAAATGGCCGTCACAACTCCGATGGGAATAACTTCACTTGTATTTCTACAAAAGGGAGATCTGTAGTTGATTATATGCTCGTTCCCCATGACCATTTGACGTGTTTTACAGACTTTAAAGTGCTTACTATGTCTGACGTAATACATGACGCTGGCGGTATTGTCCCTACAGCTTACCCAGACCATTCCCTCCTAATTTGTACAGTGAACATACCTAATGATGGAGTAGGTTTGGACAACGTAAGCAATTTAGGCGACCGCGTTAATGTTCCCGTCACACGCAAACGGTACCATGCCAAGAAAGTTCCGAATGACTTTCTCATCGGAGATAAGTACACAGCGGATATAAACGCCACTATTCAACGCATTGAGAATCAGCTAATAAACGGCTCCACCGTTAACTCTGCGTACGATGAATTTGTAAGCTTTTTGCATCAAGAAATGGACAACTCGGGAATGCGTATATATAACAAATCTAAAGTGCGACCCAACCAGAAATCACTGTATAAACCGTACTGGGATCAATCACTACAAGACAAGTGGAATTCTGTGCGCGAAAAGGAACGCGATTGGCTTAAGTGCTTGGACATACACAAATCTACAAAAGCCCAGCTTAAGCGTGCTTTTTGTACAGAACGCAATATCTTTGATAAGCTACATAGAAAAATCAAAAGACAATATCAAGCGAAACAACTAAGGGATTTACAAAGTAAACTTGAACAACCGAACTCCAGGGATTTCTGGCGGGATATCGGTAAAATTGGGATTGTTAACGAGCGAACATCAACGATACCGTTGGAAGTCAAAGATAGTGAGGGTAACATAATTAGCGACACACGACTTGTACTAGAACGTTGGCGATCAGACTACGAAAGCCTTTATGCAACAGACGGATCTGAGAAATCATTTGATGACGCCCATCTCCGTTCGATACAAGAACATGTTACCAACAATACCGTGCCCATTAAACATAACTTTGACATCTCTGAACTAAACCTACCTATACAACGTCATGAGATCGCGGACGCCATATGGAGAAAAAAATCAAACAAAGCGACAGGAATAGATAGTATCCCGGCGGAAGTTTTAAAAAACAATGCTTGTATTGATATTATACACACTTTAATTACACATTGTTTTAACCACGGAGTTGTTCCGGATCAGTGGAAACAAGGAATCATTAATCCGATTGTGAAACCGAATTCTACGGAACATGGAAATCCGTTAACATACCGTGGCATAACTTTACTATCCGTACCTTGTAAGGTGTATTGTGATATTCTCAATCGTCGACTAAGCAATTGGCTTGAACAGCATAACATCCTTCACGACGCTCAAAATGGTTTTCGGAAAGATAGGAGTTGCCAGGAGCATGTATACTCTCTATATAATGTTGTAAAGAACAGGATTAACACGAAACAATCTACGCACTCATGTTTTATTGACCTACGTAAAGCGTTTGACACTGTTGATCGAGAGTGCTTGTGGTATAAACTTCTACAGACTGGAATTAAAGGTTCAATATACAACGCAGTCTTCGCACTCTACGACAACGTCACTTCCTGTGTACGCGTCAATAGCTTGCATACTGATTGGCTATCGGTGTCACGTGGTGTAAAACAGGGCTGTTTGGCTTCGCCGACATTATTCGCGATTTATATTAACGACCTGATTGAGGAATTAAATGCGTCTGGCCTTGGGCTTGATATTGACGGTGTTAGTCTTAGCGGTCTTTTTTACGCTGACGATATAGTGCTGATGACGTCATCAGAGGAACATCTCCAGTCGCTTTTAAATATAGTGTCATCTTGGTGCACTAGATGGCGACTGTCAGTTAACGCTGGGAAATCAAAGATAGTCCATTTCAGACCTTCTAATGTACCGCCAACTCAATTTCCATTTCGCTGTGACGGACACTCTTTAGAACGGATGGATCGCTATAAGTATTTGGGTCTCTGGTTTGACGATCATGCAAAAATGGATATAGCCGTGACGGAATTAGCGAAGTCTGCTAGTCGTGCGCTTGGATTACTCACTTCAAAGTTCTATTACGCGGGAGGAATGACATATTCTGTTTTCACTAAACTATATGAAAGCCTGGTCCAACCTATCCTTCTTTACTGCTCAGCGATATGGGGCCAGTGTGAGCAAAAACAGATAAACAAGGTTCAAAATCGCGCGATGAAAGTTTTTCTTGGTGCTACAAAAAACACATCCAACATTGGAGTGAAAGGCGATATGGGATGGTTATCTCTCCTCAGTAAACAGAGGACTGAAGTTTTTAAATTATACTGTCGTGTCGGCTCTGCGGACCCTAATCGGCTTTTAAACAAAATACATGTGTGGTCTAAACGAAGACGTTACTCGTGGGAATCCCGTGTACTTAAACTTGGGAATAAATACAACATTGTTGACATTTTAGAATCCGGTACCAAACTTACTCCGTCGGCCATGAAAGTAATAAGGACAAAGGTAAAACTAATAGACGAAAGTGAATGGTTTGGTAATCTCTGGAACGACCGCGGATTGGTAAACGGTAATAAGTTACGGACTTACCGGAAATTCAAAAAAGATTCAAAACCGGAGCATTATGTTCGACAATACATGCCTAGGCCTTACCGGAGCGTTCTGACCAAATTGCGATGTGGCAGTGCTGCCCTTATGATCGAGACTGGTCGTTTTAACAGTCCCCCGACCCCCCTTAATGAACGTTTTTGTCCATTTTGTCCACACACCGTGGAAACAGAAGTTCATTTTTTATGTGAATGTCCTATTTATAGTGACTTGCGTTTTATTCTGTTTTACCGTATGAGACAATTATGTGATACTTTTAATATCTGTGATAATGATGAAAAGTTTAATTTGTTGATGGACAATGTAGATATTCAATATTTCTTAGGCAAGACTGTATTTTTAATGTTCCGCAGGCGGAGAGTATTTTTATGAAATTTCTACCTATTTTAGTGGTTATTATTATTTATTAAATAGGTTATAATCTGTCTTAACACTTAAATGTACGTATATTGTTATTTTGGTTACAATCTTTTACTTGTACATTATATCATTATACATTGCAACGTTAGTAGCTATTTTATACTGCACGACTAATTTCAAAGTGTGTATTATCGTTTTTTAAGTGTCTCATAAGCCAGTAATGGCTGGATGTTAATATAGTTTTACCTGTATTTGTAATATATTGACTTATTTGATTTATGTATATTAACATGTGACACTATAATAAAATATTTTATTGATTTATTGATTGATTGTATCGGTGTAAGATTACACTCAAACTATGTAGTGTAATTTTACACTAAATTTTTCCAGGAAGGTTTACACCAAAAAAGAAAGTGTCACTAAACAACGGTTCAACACATTTTGGGTGTAAGTTTACACCTTATTTTTTACAGTGTGGACTCTAAGGGGGTGTCTCGGATGGAATGTGAAAAATAAATAGTTGCAGACCTAGCTCATGCCTGACATTTTGCCACTCTGAACAACTAATTTTGTTCTAAACGCCAAGGGAAAATCGTCATACCGTAGGTAAATCAATTGATGCTCAGTCATGTTCAATCTCAATATATTTTATTGATTTTGTATACGTCAATTGGATTGGACGTCAGGCTAGGCCTATTCAATTCCTTTCCAAACTTATTTACAAACATTACATGCTGTCATAACGTTCTAAAACAGCAGTGTATGGGGATTATGACAAAGTGATGTCTACCCAAAAAAATATCTGTATATATACAGAATCAAATACCCTTGTCATCACATATATACCCGTACCAGAATAGCACTACACGCCAGCGCGACAAGAACGCATCGCCGAATTCCAACCGCGACCCTCGCGAGGGCAACACGGCTACTGGCCATAGGTGGAAGGGTTCATCTTCGCGAAAGGACCACAGTGCGCGCTTCGATCGCGAGCCACCTAGAGGGAATCACGACTTGTCGTATTAGGGTTGTGTGGAGGGACTTTCCATTATCTCATGGAATATATGCATATTGATCACGGACAAATTAGATACAGAAGAGTTTGTAAATATTATTACCAAATATGATGTTGTATGTTTGTATGAAACGTGGGTTGAGAAAGAGGATGAAGTGGAATTGGAAGGTCATGACAGCTGTGGGTTTCCTAGAATGCATGGTAAAGGCGGTGGAATTGTAATTTTATTAAATCAACTATCTGCGATTATTGTAGGGGAATAGATAACATTAATGACAACATTGTATTGTTAAAAATATCCAATAACTTATAACATTAGAAATAATGTCAGTGATATATATGCATATGCTTGTTATTTCCCACCTGTAAATAGTGTTTTTTATCACAAATGTGAAATTGATATTTTTGCCAGACTTGAGGAAATGGTGTGTGAATATAAAGGATTAGGTAAAGTGATTGTACTAGGAGATTTCAATAAAGGATTTTGGCCACGATTTTTTTTTTATAATTTCAGATTTTTAGGTCATTTGATGCAATAATACGTGTAGTGACCGAGGCCCCGTCTATCGCGGTACTCAGATGATAGACAGGCCAGGTGACGCCCCATCCACAGGGTCACGTTACAAATGTCTGAAATACACATATGCTATACTGATACGGGTCACAACACACATAAACATACACAAGGGAAGAAGCTTCGTCAGAGCACTACTGGTACCGCCAAATTTCAAATGAAGATGTTCAACACTTACTTTCGCTTTTTTTCCAGGGANGTGTGACCCATAGAATGGATCATGAGACATCTATAAGACAACTCCACCCTCTGTCGGTATGGTGCGACAGCTTGTTGACAATGNTCGGAGAATTTGCAGTTTTACCGCCATGATTAACTTGAACCTGACCTCCGGGTCAGGTTCAAGTTAATCATGGCGGTAAAACTGCAAATGACGAGGGCTTTTCGACAGGTCTTTATACCATAATGCCAAATACAACGGAAAGTCCCAAGGCCCTCCGAGTAGAGCCTAGTCCCGCAGCAAATATTTTTGGCGCAATGTTTAAAACATCATGTCTGGCATAGTGTCCTGGTATGTATTTCACATTTTACGCTTNAATGGATCATGAGACATCTATAAGACAACTCCACCCTCTGTCAGTATGGTGCGACAGCTTGTTGACAATTCTGGTGTACATGTGAACATATGGTAAAACTACTCTTATTCATTCAAGCATTCCTGACAGAACCATACCTCAGGCAACTCCTTCAAGTTTTCAAGTTTCAAGCAATTTGAATGGTACCACTTGTCACATCCATCACAACCAATTGAATTAAAACTTGCATCCTTTCCACAAATTCCACAAGGCCATATCACTTTCCTGCGTTTGTTGGTAGATTTCCGTTTTCTGATACACTGTTGATTCCTTTTCTGCTTTGGTTTTGAACATTTAAAGCAAGAATCATCTAAAACATCTGAACCACATGGTCTTTCATCACTTTGTTGTACATCAGACACACTTGGTACACCCGATACACTTTGTACATCATTAGATACATCGACTGCGGGAATGTCAACACTATTGAGACTTGATATATCTGTAATAAATGGCTCATCAAAACTATTTAAAGAGTCAGGTATTGGACATGNCATCAGACACACTTGGTACACCCGATACACTTTGTACATCATTAGATACATCGACTGCGGGAATGTCAACACTATTGAGACTTGATATATCTGTAATAAATGGCTCATCAAAACTATTCAAAGAGTCAGGTATTGGACATTTTTGGACCTTTACCACTGTCAAATTGAGGCTTTCTTGCATACTCTTTTTTGTTTTTAGAGCCTTTTTATCCTGGATACTATATGCTTTACACAAATATGTAAGTTCCTTTTTAGAAAATGTTCTTTCCAAGAATGTGGCATCACATAATATTTCTGATTGAAGTCTTTTATGAGATGCTTCTTTGTCTTTGGATATGTCATCTTTCATTGTCCTGAAGCTGAACTTTGTTGTTGATACCTTGTCAGTACGCATTCTGATCTGCTTTCTTGTTGCTTCCCTTTTCTTTACATTCTTCTCATTTAAGTATTCTTTTCTAAACTGTGACACAGACATTAAGACATATTTTTCAAGAATTTCATGAAGCAACAAATTAATATTGTGTCGAGCTTTGATGTTGTCAAATTCTGCCTCTGTGAATAGAAGTCTCCACTGTGTAGCCAAGTTAGCATCATTAATTAATGAAGATTTAAGGAAATGTCCAAAGTTAGTGTGGTGTAAACAAAAGTGTGCAGGACTTTGTAAAGTTCGGATTTTTTTGTCAAGATTCTGAAAGAAATTGAAAGCATTGTCATTAACCACAAAGAGGCCCTTTCTCACATTCTGTTTTCTATAAATCTCTTGAAGTGATTCAGTGTCCTCACAGTCCTCTTCAGTGTGTGACTGGAGATTTTCAAGAAGTCTCTTCTGTAAAATGTTCATTTCAGTGCCTTCAATTTTCTTCTTGTTATACAGAGACAGGGCAATATTTCTCTTGCATCTTTTGGCGAGAGATGATACACACCATCCTGCTATGTATCGAATCTTTGCCCTGCCTTCTCCAGATTCTTCAAATTGTGTACCTTTCACATGTTCTGCCTCCTTCCTCATAGTGTCACGGATAGGCTCTGCTTTCTGATGTACACTTCGGTTTCTCAATTTCGTGGACACTCTGTAAATGATGTTATCCTGTGCTGGTGACGTGTTTTGTCCAAAAAGGTATGTAACTCTAAGACGATGACTTTCAGAGCAGATTAAGGCATTGTATTCCATGTAAAAGGAATGGATATCCTTATTATTGAGATTTGGTGTCGATGTCAAGTGTTTGTCTGATAACTCTGCAATGGCATGACATAGGTAGGCTACAAACAGTCTTGTTCTGTCTATGTTGGTTAGCAATAGTTCCACAGCATCATTTTCCTGCCTCTGCTGGTCAGTCTTTGGTGATTGTATCTGTAACCCTTCTAAAATGGACTGCACATCAATGCCATCCGGTAGTGATGTGACATCTTTAGAAAAAGATTCAATGCGCTCCAAACACTTCACTATTGCATCATCATCATCGTCATCATCGCCATATGATTGGACAGTTTCCAGTGGCATTACTGCAGGATTTGCCATTAAAGTTGGCATCACCAAAGCACAGTTGATGCAACACTTCAGATCATCTTCTATCTCCAGCAGTTGTCTCTGGTAGAAGTCATTGATGCATTCAGGAGGTTTTTGAAGGAGGCGAGTAGTGAAGTTCTTGATCCGTAAGTCCTTTTTACATTGAGCACGACTTAAGGCTACTGTAAGCTGTCCATACTGTCGCATGTTCCTACAATCCACAGACACCCTGTCCAGTGTCATTCCTTGTGACTTGTGCACAGTCATAGCATAGCTCATTTGGAGAGGTAGCTGACGTCTGCTTCCGATATCCTTCTTCAGTATACTGCAGTACTTGATGAAGACATGAGTGGTGATGACATCTGTCCTGTTCAATCGGGGGAAGTAGACATGTACACATTCAGGCTCCATTTTTGAAGCAGTCCCTGTCAATCCATTTACTAGCACATCTGATAAATTGACAAGTAGCATAACTGGACATGACTTCTTCAGATGTACCTCCTTCTTCACTTTCAAGCCACTAACATCTCCCTCGTCCGTGCAATGGTACACAAATTCCTCTCCTGTAAGCACAAAACAATTCAATCTGATTAAAACCTATCTTGATCTATGTTCCGTACACTCTACTGCATTATTTCATTTTTATAAACTTAATATTGCATTTCAAAACATGTGATTCAATTTCCATACTAATAATATTTAAATGAATCATTAAAAACAAACAAAAACAAAACATTTTGTATACTGTATAGTCTGACACCATAATTTGGCACAACAATTTGAACAATAAGACAGGATGTCATAGTTCATTTCATATTTATGTTAGAAATATGATTACAGCATGATGATTAGAAAGGAGTTCTGAATACTATGTGGTCAGAATAGACAGGATGTCAGAATATCAAGGGGTCATATTAGACATGTCAGAATAGTAAGATACCGGCAAATAAGACAGGATATCAGAATATTAAGTGGTCAGATTTTAAGTTCCATGATACTTGATATCATCTATGTACATTATGCATAAATCAATTTCTATGATCTATCTTAAACCATGTTTTATGTAGAACTTTGAAATATATATTTAACAGGTTACTTCATAATCTGGTAGAAGACAGTCAAGGTCAAGTTCCTAAGGAGGAAGTATTACAGCGTTTCCATGACTTCCAGCATACAACGCCTGCCACAACCTTATTATCAAGTCGGATATTTGCCCTGTATTTGACAAATGTTTTCTCAAATGTTTATGCATCTAGACTAAGAGAGAGAGGAGCTGGCACACGAGCACATGTGCATTGTGGGATAAGTTATTGGCAAGGACCTGTGGTAAAAATCAATCCTGGAAACATCAACTTAACTGCATTAGCGGGGCAATATTTCTGTACAGAGCAAACAAAAAATGGAGAGGTAGTGTTTTATGTCAAAAGCAAAATCATTGTTAATGGCATTGAGGTTTTAAAGAAAGCGATTATCAATTTTTCGAAACAATGTTGGACATTGGAAGTCAGAGGGAAAACAATAAATCTAGAAAGACTTGGTATTTCTGATGACTTTGATAATACAGAGAGAAATCTAACCAACATATTGTTCATTGTAAATCACCTCAAACTGTGTACTGGTAGAGATGCGGATGCCATTCAAGTTCCTGTTCACATAACTGCAGAAAACATCATAAATGAATCAAATGATAGTGCGAGAACGATACGCTCCGCAAACTGTCTCTGTGTCATAACGCTTCTTTCCAAAGTAAACTGCTGTGTAAAGTGTAGTGTGGCTGTGCATAACTTTAAGACACGAACCCTTTCACAACCAGAAGCAGAAATTTGTACAGAGGATCACCATGACATTGCAAAAATAATGTCATCAGTGTTTCCTGGTGCATCTCCTGAGATGCAAAGTTTTCTACAAAACCAGCATGACGTACTCGCCTCTAAGCAAACAAGTAAAGGTGCAATACGATGGGAAAAAGACACCATTCGTACTTGCCTGGAGCTGTGGTGCAAAAGTCCTAGGGCATACGAGAACTTTAAAGGAAGTAATATTTTCAATCTCCCCTCAGGTAGAACGTTACAAAAATACAAAAATGTTACACCACAACATGCTGGTATCAACAGAGAAGTATTTAACTGGATGGCCAACACTGCCAAAAAGGTAAACCTTCCTCCTGAAGGATACCATGGTGGCATTATCCATGATGAAACAAAAATTCAGGAAGCGTTAGTACTTAATGTTAAGGGCAGAGAAAACAAGCTTGTGGGATTTGTGGAAATTGGTAAGGAAAGTGATGCATTGAGGATAATGAAAAAGGGAAACATGGAACCGACTTTGGCCTCAGACGTATTGCAGGTCACTTTCACTTTTCCCATTGCCCACTACCCTACCAACACTGTGACAGCTCCAGAACTGTACGGAATCTTGTGGGACATAATAAGTGAGCTTCAATCTTGGGGATTCACCACAAATTTTATCTTACAAGATAGCGGGGACCAGAACCGACAATACATGCGACTACATTTCAACAACGATGAGGATGCTATAAGAAAAAACTATATGAGTCCTAATTTGGCAAATATGTCCCGTAATGTGGCCCACTCGCAAGATTTTTCACACAACGTGAAAAAGCTATGAAATGCTGTTCTATCCAGTGGAACACAGAAACACCATACACGGTACCTTCGACTAGGAGACCAGTCAATTGTGTGGGAGATGTGGCTACATGCAGTTAGATAGGATGAAAAGACCAATTCTAGGCGGGCCAACAGAAAAATATCAACATCTCATATGTACCCAGACTCAGCAGAAAAGATGAGAAATCATTTAGCCGAGGAAATGCTGGATCAAGATTTCCTGTACCTAATGCAGGCCTATCCGAAGTCCATTCAAAACAGAAGTGTTCTTGATGGAANTACCTGTCGCACTAAGTCCACAAGCTGTCACACCAGAAATATCAACAACCTGTCGCACTAAATCGTCAAGCTGTCACACCAGAATTGTCAACAAGCTGTCACACCATACTGACAGAGGGTGGAGTTGTCTTATAGATGTCTCATGATCCATTCTATGGGTCAAACCCTCTACACAAGCTGTCACACCAGAAATATCAACTACCTGTCGCACCAGAATTGTTAACAAGCTGTCACACCAGAATTGTCAACAAGCTGTCACAATAGACCGACCAATGGTGGAGTGAAAATGAATTATGTAATTCCGGGGAAGACAGATTAATGCTGGACAAATTTCTGCAGACATGTAAATCTTGTACACTGCTACAGTCACATCATGTCCAGAGAAGGAAAAGTGTTAACATACATCTCAAACTTAATACAGGTGGATTGGGACTACTCGAGTGCTTATATAATTATGTCCAAACAAAAAATATGTGTGTTTCAGTTAACATGACAGAAAAAAATAGGGTAGGTCATGATCATGAGTAAATAATTTTAATCAATTAGTTTTTTTATTTTCATAAAGCAATATATATTGTGCTTTAAATATATAATTTTACAGTGTATTTCCACAAATACATTGTATTTTGACTCTAAGATTTAAAGAATGGAGTCCACTCTCAGAAAAGGAAGATATTACATTTTAATGAAAAACTGATATTTCTTTGTCTGCCTAATACATTAATATTAGCTTCAAATATGTGGTAAAATGCTGGCAGACAGGTCTGGATATATGAACCACACATAATATTTGTGTTTGCCTTACAGTGGAGACCAATACAGGCATGAACTCCTAACTGTTAATAAATCGCTACATGTCTTAATACATTCTACTCATTTAAGAAATATGATGTACCTTCCATGTCCATGAGACACTGTGCATTGTGGATATCAACGTCAAGGTTTGTTGAATATAGATGTACAGGTTTTTCTCCTGGGGGTAGTGTACGCCCTAATCGTTTCAACAGCTGAAGACTCTCTCTCTCCAAATAACCTCTAAAATTTGAAATTTAGTGCATATAGAACAAAACTTGATAATCAAATACCAACCCAATTATATCAACATTGAAATTGGAGAATAACTTGTGATGTCATCATTCCAACATTATCCCTGATGTATTCAGAAAACTAATCTGGACTTTGCTCATGTAGAAGAAAATTGCATGTACATGTACTTGAATTGTGTGATGCAACACAATTATGAAATTTCTTCTCAGAAAAAAGATAATATGTCTTTGTAATTTGCATTTGGCCCTTATCTTATCATTAAAATATGGATGCCATGAACAAGACAATAAATCTGATAGAAATTATTGTTGCAGTATTTTCCTACTGGTAGTTGCTTTCTGTTTAGTGTTAATGAGCATGTACTAGTCACCATTTTTTCCCACTGATATCAATGTATATAGTTATAACTACATATAGCAATCTATAATAAAAATGTGCCCAGTACATGCTAATTGATACCACACCATACTTATTATTACCGTGTCAGTCCTTTCACAGCCAAGGCAAAATCTTCCTCTTTCTGGCGATGGATCTCATCCAGGTTCATATGGTGAAAATACTTCATGGAGGAGAACAACACATATTCTCCTTGATCTCCATACTGTGGGGAAGGGACAGGGGGTAGCTGGTAAAAGTCCCCACTGACAATCATTTGTACACCACCAAAAGGTTGGTCATTTCCCTTGACATGCCGCAATACCCACTCTATTTGGTCAAATAATTTACAGCTAACAAGCGAAATTTCATCAATTATCAAAACGTTCACATCCAAAATATATCTACGCTTGCTTTCATATCTTTCATCGTGGTCAAATAAATTACACAACTCTGTGTTTGTGTACCGACCATCTAGTAAGCCAAGAAATCTGTGGATAGTCACACAACTAATGTCTTTACTGGTAAGGGCCTCTCTGAGAAGAACGGCAGATTTCCCAGTACTTGAAGTAACTGTCACATTTTTACTTATTGATATAGTTTCAATGATATGTGAAAGCACAAAGGATTTCCCAGTGCCTGGAATACCTGTCAAAATGATATTGTGGCCAAGATTCGCATGCTGAAAAACGTATCCATAGCCACGTTTTTGGCGAACTTTTCAATTCTCGGATGTCACTCACCTTAGATAAAAGTAGAGAACTTCCGAACATAGTTTTATTCACTGCGGTCCTTTCATCATTTCCGGGTCAGGTTCAAGTTAATCATGGCGGTAAAACTGCAAATTCTCCGAAAAAGTGCTTGATTGGATGTATTAGACGAATGATTACACAATTAATCATGATGGATTACTTAATTACAATTCAAACGGATGCTATCGCCGGAGATCCCTGGAAAAAATAGCGAAAGTAAGTGTTGAAAATCTTCATTTGAAATTTGGCGGTACCGGTAGTGCTCTGACGAAGCTTCTTCCGTGTGTATGTTTATGTGTGTTGTGCCCCGTATCAGTATAGCATATGTGTATTTCAGACATTTGTAACGTGACCCTGTGCCCCATCGATGTTAGCCTAGTGAATATGCATATTTTGAACTCGGAACGAGGTCACGTGATCTGTGATGTCAGAGTGCACGACTTATACGATGTCCTGTCCCTTACGTGTACCTAATCTGACACTCCCCGTTTACATATTTATATATTACCTGCAAAACAGTATAAGTAATGACAAATAAAGAAAGTTATATATTCAAGCCTGAATCACGGAAATCTTATCTCGTGTCTGCATCAACGACATTCAATTTACCACGGACTTAGATAGCAGGGATTGGCAACACCTCTTTCATTTCGCGTATGTATTGTGCACCGAACCGTGACGACATGTGACCTATTGCTGAAGCCAATTATCTCACAGTCCGATTTCCTGTATCGATAAACACGTTGTTTACCTAGGTGACGAGAGACCGATAGTGTGGCACTGATTTGACAGGCAAGTAACACAGTGTAATCATCGTGGCTAAAACTTTAGAAAATGAATGCATACATGTGATGGGTGTGTTCTTCTTTCTCCCATTTTTAAAAAAACCCATAAAGGCAGTAATGTTGTGATAGCAGTTATAGTCTGTTTCATATATATTTTACCTGATTTTTACCTGTGTTCTCCAACATTACCTGTATTATATATACAGTACTGGCATATACATGTAGCTTTGATATAGTTTATTTTCATAATTTTTATCCATTTTGTTCATATCATATACCATTTTTATCTATACAAAACATACAAAACAGTAACAAATATTTTATATAGTTTACATACTTAATAGTATATATACAGATGATACAGCTTTGATTAATTTCAATATTTAATTTTTAAATATTAATTGATCTGATTTAATTTAGGGTGAAGCAAATTCATATTGGAGCATTATTTTCAGAGAATCTATTTACCAATAAATGCGTCTTCAGTGTACTTATTAATAACTTAGTATCACTTATTAGATTTTTTTCAACAACTCTACGCCAACAACGATGATGTCCGACAACTTGTACGGCGTGCCGCTGTACTACCCCTTGTTCCGTTAGACCGTGTAGGAGATGTTTGGTTCAATGTCCTGGAGGACATAGACGATGCTGATGTACCACAGGACACCACTCCATTTACAGATTACGTCGTGACACAGT
Source organism: Mizuhopecten yessoensis (assembly GCF_002113885.1). NCBI lineage: Eukaryota > Metazoa > Mollusca > Bivalvia > Pectinida > Pectinidae > Mizuhopecten > Mizuhopecten yessoensis. The sequence goes on along the minus strand of NW_018480065.1, from coordinate 667,350 downwards.
GGATTGACCGAGATCAACAACTCTGGAACCACTTTGAGACCGAGGGACCCAGAACAACCATTCAACCACATAGAGGGATGGCACAGCATCTACAGCATCATCCGCGTCTTCCAGGAAATACAAGCCAGCAACAAGATAACGCGCATCCAACACGCAGCAGGAGGACAACTCAGAACAAGAGAAAAACGCTACCGTAACATGGACAGCCGCCTTAACCAACGAAAGCAACTCTTGGAGAATGGTACAACAGATGTAATCCAGTACGCCGACACAGTATCTCATCTTTTGCATTTAGAGTGAAATTGTGATAGATGTGCCTGTTATGGAATTTTTATTTAGTGCGCTGCTAGGATTTCTTAAAATTATGGACTTTTCTTATCTGTGCTTTTTATGGACTTTCCAATATTTAACCTTTAGTAAGTTAGTGCTATTATATTAGTTTTATATCATATAAGTATATTTATATATATATATTTTTGTGCATGTGTGCAATTTATGAATATGATTGATTTGATCAACCAGTGATAATTATAAGTATTCCACGTGTACATGTAAGTAATCTAATTTTTTCATTCCCAGCTTTGCATCTGTTTTTGCAAATATTTGTTATAAATTGCTTGCTAAATTTAGTTCTATTTTATGAAATATATATATATATAATAGATGTTAATGTGAAGTAAAAATGTATAAAATTGATTTAATATGAAATTAATAAAAGTAAAAGCAGGTTTTCAGTTAATGTATTTTGATGTGTTTTTATTAAGTAATATCTGGAATCTTGTATATATTAACTTATTATTCCAATAAATATTACGAAAATAAGGAAATATATTTGGTAAATATTCCTATAACTAACACAGTATTTCCTATTGGTGAACAGGTAAATACAGGGAAATAATCTACCTGTACTATACCAGAACAGACTATAATGACACATCTATTGTTTTCCAGTGTTTATATAATTCCTTTGATCAGAAAAAAGTGGGAGAAAGGAGAACAAACCATGTGATGATATCAAGAATATATATACAGATTATGAAAATAAAAAAAAAATTTATCGAGGGACCAACAAATATATACTGATATAGGTCACAGCACATGTATGTTTATGTGTGCTGTGATCTATATCAGACATTTGTAACGAAACCCCTGTGTGAGAAGTGACTTAAAGGGTAAACTTTTCGCAATAGGGTTGTCCTATTACACATTATTCTAATTTTTAAACCATTTATTGAATTACATTTTCAATTATTAGCAAGTATATGTAAATCATATACATATTTTGGTGCAACTTATTCGCAATTACTCCACATGGTGCATTTTCGTAGCTTCTTTTTTTTCTTTATGTATTCTACATTAAATAGATGTGGCACAGGCTTCAAATAAAAAAAGTGTATCTAAACCTGACTTTCCCAAAAATGAACAAAAAAGTTCATTGAGATTTTGAATTTCATTTCATCATGTTTCAATTCAGCATTTTAATGACTATTGAAATTTTTTTGACTCCATAAAATGATCTTTGATTCGGTTTTTTCAGCTAACCAAAATAAAACATGCTGTTCCAGAGACAGCTCCACCACCAGTGTTCCTGTTGACAGCACCAGTAGCCCAGATCTGTTGTTCTGCAGGTAGCAAGCCCACTCGTTAAATCTATTATGTTGCCAGCAACTATTTTCAGCATCATTTCAATCATCAATATATTCCTGAAAAATGATGGTGTTTTTTTTACATTAATCCAGAGAACTCTTCTCTGATAGCCTTCTATTTTTGTGTTTTTCAAGACATTTTTTCTTGAACTGATGTGTCCGCTGTGTAAGAAAGAGAACAATTGTTAAAGAAGCTATACATCGAGTTCGAATAAAGACTTGTATACAGATCAAAGTTTGCGGTTCCCAAACCTTTGGTATGTAATTGATTATTATCTTTCAAAATTAATTTGTTGTCAGTTTTGTTACTCAATAACAGAATATATTTCTTGTTATATAAGTATCATTACTATTTATGTGAGAAAGTTGGAACATGTTTCATATCAATCACACTTAGATAGAACCAAGAGCCTGCAACATATACTTTTGCTGTAGGTTAACAAAATAAAGAGATGCACTTTAAGTAATTCATTAGTTCATTTGTGTTAACTAAGTAATATATACTTTCATGACAAACATGTATACATGTACAAGCACATGTAAACATTTCACAGAATATGAGAGTTTATTTAAGGATTGGTTGTCATATTTTTGACGTTTATTCGCGTGTAAACTACATCGGGCTTGCGATATATTGAATGGTGCGCGTTAGCGCACCATGTTAAATATATCGCAAGCCCGATGTAGTTTAAACGCCAATAAACGTCAAAAATATGTCAACCAATCCTTATATTTATATTCCAAACCAACAATATTAGTTGTGCAATGTTGCGAGTATTGTTAATTGCTGTTTTAAAACTCTTATACACACCGTCTTGGCCAGCGGTAAATTGTTTGGAACAGCCGGGTAGTTTCGCATTCCACAGTCGTTGTCAAGGGCAACCAGGCCGACAAAAACAATAAACAAGAAAGTTCCACAGTAAACACATCAATTTAATAATTGATTTTTTTTTATTTAAATACATATATGTCAATTACCAATTTGTATACTAACATGTGATCATTTTAATGTATGTTGTGGTCATTTAGCGATTTAGCTGTCATACAATAACATTTAAAGTCACAACACAGCGGAACATCGCCACTTGGCGGTAATTAGGTCAGTGTATCACTACACTGACCTAATCCCCGTTGTAGTTCATTGGTACTTATGTTACAATGGGACCAGTAGAGTTATCTAGGCACTATGCAGTGCAAATGTAAATATTGTCCAATGTCTAATAATAAAGTCCATATGCTTGATTTTATATGATATATACAATGAACAGGGTTTGGTTGAACCATTTCATAAACATTTTTTCCTTCAGATTTAGAGGGTTAAAAACATATCAAATTGACATGTGGAGAGACAAAAAAATACTTATCGAGGATCAACTAAAAGCCCTGCAATATGTGAATAGATGTTTATTCATGACTTTCCATGGACACATTTCATGTACATTGTACTAATTGTGTGCACACAACTGAATAAAAACTTTCAGATGAAATTATAGCTTTTTGTTTATTACTTACAGGTGACATATGTAACAAGATTGAGTGGTGATGTACAAATTATATTAGCATTCAATGTTAACTCTGATAAAAATGAACTGGTATTTTTTTTATTTAAAAGTTAATTCTTCTATTGTGGAATGGTGTATTAAACTTGTAAGGCTTTGAAGCAGTTTGAACCCCCTTTTTCTTTTTTGGCATGCTGAAATTAGGAATCATCATTCCAGATCATCAATGCGACTGAATCGTTCTGTGTACATGAAAATATCCCATATTGAAATTATGTAAACAAATTACAACATATTTATGATCAATAACCGAGAATTACATGCATTGATGAACCCACCCGCGATCGGTAATCTAAGGCTTAATGGCGGCCATTATTGAAAACACTCCGATCAACAACCGTTTTCAGAATACAAATACTACAATTTCAGAGGTAAGGGTTCCTTTAAAACCACATGTTGCGACTGAACACATATCTAAAAGCAATAGTGTTTAGTACGTAAGTCAAATAATCTATTTATTAGCAAGAAATGTTTCAAACAAAAGACGTTAATGGCGGGTGTGAAGCCATAAAATAATTCAAGTTTGTAACAGTGTAGGTTCACTATAAATCACGTAAATTCTCACGCTTTCTCGCAGTTTCTCGCAACATTAAAGTGCCCAGACATATTTCCTATGCCGAAGAGGCAGTTGCCTTTCCCTCTATTCTAATCTAATTCAGTGAATATACACAGTGACTTTTAGCTGGGATACACAGTTTACACACCTTAATATCTTACCTGTGAATTAAAAGGCATTTTAATTAACGGTAGTTCTTACCACTCAATACTATAAAAATATTCCATTTATATTCTTTATAAAGAACTATAGTGACACGTGGTAGTAGATGAAATATGACTTAAAAAAACAACTAAAAAGGATACCTTTATTTTACATGAAAATAATAACATTTCTGAAGGAACATTTCTTTTTCTTTCAGTCTCAATGAATGCAAAGTTGCATTTAATCTACTGAGACATACATGTATTCTATACTTAACAGGAATATACTTTGTAAGATAAAATTGAAGAGAACAAATCTGACCATATACTGTAATAAAGTTTTGGTTAATAGCACCGTAGGCATGTGGTATAGACAGAAAAGCAACATTTTTATAGCAAGAGGCCCATGGGCCTAGACGGTCATCTGACTACAAAGACTGAGCAGGGAGAATGGTAACTTTTCAACTTTCAATGAAATATTCTAAGAACTTGCTTTCCATGATGGCAGTTTTGGTCAGCCGTGGGTAACTATTTGTCAGTAAAGCTATCAGAAAGCATTCAAACCTAAATCTGAATAGACTTCTCCTTTTAAGGCCCCGTCCCGCTGTCAATGGTGGTTAAATCTGCCTCATTTATATAAGAAATGATTGTTTCTAAATGATGTTTCATACTGAAATTGTTGTTATCTACTTTTGGCATTAACGAGTAGTGATTAAAAGCAGGCTTTTAGGTAATTTCCTTTCTTGGGGCGCCGCCCTCTCGATCCCCTAGGGGTCGAACCAGCCTCATTTATTCAAGAAACGATTGTTCTCTCCCTATTATTGTGATGAAGACTATAATAGATGAAGTGGAAACAATTTTAAAGATAAATAAAATTTAACACAAAAAATCAATCCTATGTATACGTTCATATTCATATGGTAAGATACTTTATAGTACAGACTATAGTTTACCTGTAATTAAATCCTATTATTCTCTAACTGACACCCAATCTCACCTAGCACACACCCAACACCTTACCTGTATATAGGAAAATACCAAATGTATGCTAGGTGAGACGACACCGGCGCGTTTCTTTTTGTCCCCAGTGTTGGAAGAAAAATGTTGTTGAAAGTATTAAAGTAAATTTTAATAGCGTGTAACTGTAATTCACATGCGTTTTACCGTAGGCTAGTAACCTGGACCGAAAACTGACGATGTCAATAAGGTAAAAATGTATGATAGGAGAAATGTAGTTCTTGACCGAAGCCGCCATTATGTACTTAACCAACAAAGACATTTGAATGTGCGTCAATGGAATATGAAGTTTGCCAGTATCCTCATGTATATTAAGACATAACGGATCCGAATATGTTCCATGTTTCTAAATGCATTCGCAATAAAAGGAAGATATTATACTTTTTGGCAAAACTTCTGAATTCCAAAAATCCATTCCAACTAAAATCATCATGATTCATGCAAAATTCTTCATCTGCTTTAGATCCAGAGGGTTTTACTGTTTATATTTATGTTTAATAAGGCTATCTTTTAGTGCTGTATTAAATGTGTATTACTGTTATATGTAGGAATAGAAACTGTATTTTATTACTGACATTAGTATCAATGTGGCTTAAATGAAGGAATTTTGTTTTTTATATAATGTAATGTTATTTTTCTTTTTCATATAATGTAAAAATTAATATTTAATAATTATTTTCTATTACTTAGTTCTGTGTTAAATGTGTATTACAGTTATATGTAGGACATAAAAACTTTTTATCCATTTTATTATTGACTTTTGTATCATATCTACAAAATGAGTTGACATTCTTAGTTGAAACAGGCTATAACTAAACTTCAAAGGATTTCCTATATTAACACTTTCCTTTCTATTCTCCAGAGTTGGTGTTCGGGGAATGAGTCATGTTAAGGAACCAAGCAACAGTTGACATCGGACTGTTATATTGCTGAAGCGTGAACGGCGCCATATTTGAAAAAAATATCTAGCCGCCGAGACTTTTTTCACTGCGCTTATGTCTACGCAGTCATAGTTTAAAAGGCTGAAAAAGGGAAGTTTTTTTTATCAACAATGAGTCTGTTCTCGTCAAAGAAGTAGATATTGTGACGTGATAAACTATGACGTCACATAAGAGTTCGCTATAGCGATGTCCGCTATATATATGCAAGACCACACACTTGTGTTTTTCTAACGAATCAGAAAGCATGAGTTTATTGCGCGGACGAATATATTCACGAGTGTGCGGAGCGCACGTGTGAATATATACGTCCGCGCAATAAATGAGGGCTTTCTGGTTCGTTAGAAAAACACAAGTGTGTGGTCTTGCTTTTATCACATACCTTCCGTATTTGGTAGATATCAATACAAAGATTTTATAATCTTTGATATTTTTGGCAAATACCGGGAACTTTTCAGTTCGCCATGACATGGGGATTCCCATAAAAAGTAGTTCCGGCTAGTAGGTAAATAAAACATTCCGTATTCCACATGTGCAATACAGAACGTTGTATTTCATGGTCTCAAAATTGCTTGTTTTACTATAACAAGATTCAATAGATATGTGATAAATATGCGTACTTGCCATAGCGATATCACAGCAATAGAAATACAAAAGTATGGTCTTAAGGTAAAGGGTACTATTTGTTTATGGTTTAGAATGACTATTAATACTATTATTCCAAAAAAAAAAGATCGATTACAGAGGTGTAAATTTACAAATATAACTCTTCTGTAGACAAGGGAAAAAAGATGAATATCACTGATCGGAACTCGTGTATGCACGTGTAAATACAGAGGAACTCTCTACCTGAAACGTTACATGAAGTAAAAACATTATAAAATAATATTCAAGTTCAAGTTTAAAGTTTTATTCGAAATTTAGGCCATTGGCCCATCAGTATACAATACATATTATACACAAATCATGGACAATGTACAGAGAATGAAGACAATCATATTCCATTATATTACCCTTAATTTGTTTGCCTCATAGATGAATTTTCCTATTATACACAATTCTTAATTATTATGGACACTCAATAACTGAACGACCTTAAACACAGATGGTTTTTTCCAATAAAATCTTTTGATAAAACGTGATTTGAGATTTTGGAATTTAGAACAGACTAATAAAAAATGAAATTCGTCCTCTACTTCAGAGGGGGAGTTACACTGTTTACAATATCTACGTTCTCTAGATATATTATTATACCTTCCAACTTCTACAGCCAAATAATGTGTAGATGTACGGATTCGAGTAATGCGATATTGCATTGGTATATATTTTGTGAGGTAAAATTGTAATGATTCTCCAAAATCTATGATATTTTTATACAATAAACATTTTGGAGATTTTCCACTGAGGCCCTCAGGGATTGTATGCCTTGATCAAAATTTCTTTGTTTTAGCAATGGTAATAACATATTATGCTGAGAAATACATGGATTTAACCAAACATCACTAAGACCTAGACCATTTAATTCATCTCTTACTGCTTTAGCCCAGTTGAAATCATTTTTACTACAACACGGTAATAAAAATCTATAGGAAGTGGATATGATACAATTTTAAGATTTAAAGATCTTAAACCAATATTTCATCATTCTAATTTTTCTCATCCAAACTAGACGTAATCGTCCAAATTATAGATATACCATATTGTTATTGGCCGATTTCTTCATTTTTAGTAATTTCTTACAAAAATGTAAATGTACACGTTCAATCTCTGGAGCTTTGTGCATACACCAAATTTCACTTGGATAAAAAAGAATACTGCTTACATATGTATCGAAAAGGTGTAGCATATTTTTTACATTTAAGTTTAATGATATAGCTTTTCGTCCTTGGGTAGCTAATTGTTTTTGGATAGAAGTGAATTTATTATTGTATTTTAGAATAACACCTAGGTAAGGAAATTGATCCACACATTCGAATTTACTTCCTTTGTAATACCATTCTTCATCATTATGTAATCTTCCACCTTTTCTAAAAACTAAAAAAAAATCAAAAAAAATCCGCATTTACAGTTAAATTCTATTTTGTAGAGTATTCAAAAAGGCTGTCAAGAGGAGTCTGCAGGCCCTGTACAGATTCCGAAAAAATAACCAAATCATCTGCGTACATTAACAGAAACAAAATTATTGCACTGCATCATACGGCTGTTTCGTTCGAAGTCGTAATATGTTGCACCGTTTTCAATAAAGGACATTTCAAAATCATTGATAAAAAGTGAAAACAGTAATGGTGACAAAATTTCCCCCTTGCAATAAACCGACATTGTTTAAAAAAAAAATAGAGCACTTCCCATTAATTGAAACACAATTGACTGATTTATAAAGTGACTTAATAACAGACAACATTTTCCCTCGAATACCAAACCTAGTCAACTTGCGCCATAAGCTTAACTTGTCGACATGTATGATGAATTCAGCTTCCTTAGCCTCACGTTTGATAACGTCTTCGTTGTTCATTTGATAAACAGGAAATTAAAAAAAAAGTTATCAGCACAAGCGTGTATGTGTTTACTAACTGGTAAAAATCTTAAGCTGTCTGTTCGTATTCGCTGTCTATTTACAGTCATTGTTACAGATCAATGCGTAAATTCAATTACTAGACTTACAATTCATATGGTTTTTAAACTTAAAGTTAAAACCACATGTGAACTTAACATCACTTCCTCTATAATAAGGTTACAAGTACCACAACGAGGTGTATTACATTTTGATGCATTTAAATGATTACTTTCAAACCTTGATCTAGTTAGAATATGTTTAAGATTTTTAGGTTGTCTTTTGCTGTTCATTATAGCACAACGATCAAAAAACAAATTCATACGTTCGAATTCGCTGCCTCGTTTCAAATCTTCACATCTGTTCCGGATTACTGGAAATGTAATGAAATTACGAGGGTTGAAAGTTGAAACAAATGGCATATCCATATTATCTACAACACGAGTGCGGGCTGTAAAAGGTCCCTTTTCAAATGCCATACTTTAAAACAATACTCTCAGGATATTTTTGAGATTTCAAAAATATAGTAAGTTCATCAAGCCTTTTCTTCATTGTAATCTTATTACCCACTCTAGTAAAAATACGCGATGCTAAATTGAAAGGAATATTTATATTAACATGTTTAGAATGGTTTGAGTAAAAATTCAGATAATTATGAGAATCTGTAGGTTTTGTATATAAGTCAATAGAAACAGTAATGTCTTTCAAAATGACAAGCACATCCAAAATGGGTAACGAAGACTCACTCACTTCCATAGTATAACGAATAGAAGGGTGCAAAGAATGAAGGCCACTAAATAACTCGTCTACATGTACACACAAGCCAGCTGGCCATATCATGAAACACTCATCTAGAAAACTTAGAAAGTGTTTTTCAATCAATTCACGGTCGCGACCATGATTCATTTTAATAACATTGTATAAAGTGTCCTCTAGAAACCCTAATAGTAGGTTGCATATGTAGGGGCCACCCGTATTAACGTTCATCTGCAAGGTGATACCGTAAATATTAGTATCACGTTCAATGGAAAGTTTAGTTGTGAGTGAGATTGCCTATCAAATCTGCTGGTTTGAAGATAAAATGTCAGAAGTATTTTGTAGAATGGGTATGCTGTTATCAGTGAAGCATATCTTGAATCCATTTAAAAGCATATTTAGGTTATGATCATCAGGATTATCAGTTATACAAAAAGTGTGAAATGTTTTGTACTAATTGTATCCTATGTTTAGATAGAGTGGGCATTCAGATATAAGATGCTATACATTTACATGTTCATGTCCACACCTACATGCTGGTGTGTCATCCAGATGATCAATATACACAATTTACTATTTAGGTAGCTTGCAAGATTTCTTAGCTGACTAATTACCATACTGAATTTTCTTTGGCCATAGCAACTAACTGTGCAGGTAATTTCTTTCATGTTATTTACATTATCAGAATTGGTGAAATTTTGAATTGTTGCGGAGAAGTTACATTTAAAGTATCTGCAGATAGAAGGTTAAATGCTCTACATGCTGAAGGAAAAACATTGAACTGATTTTCAGCTGTTCAAAGGGTGGACTGTAAAAACATTTATTTATACGAGGATATCGTACATTTATAATATCGTAAAGGAACGGTTCAAAGATGTCCTCTTAGTACTTAAAAACTAGAAATATTATCAGCAAAAAGTTATATTCTACTTGCTACACATTCTGTTTTATATATCATTTATATACCGTAAAAGAGACCCGGACCGAAGACCGAGTCGTGGGGTTCACCAGCTTAGGCATGCTTGAAAGTGGCATAAAACCCCTCTGTTGATACTCTCTGTTCAGTCAATTTGAAATGCGTTGCTGATTACAGGGTAGGAAATCACATGTTTCGGTATAATTTACAGAAACATGGTGACTACATGTAATTAGACTGCCTCAGCAGAAAACAAATCCTATTTTTAATAGCCATACAACATCAATGTGCCACTCTTTACCTCTTTATGCTATATCATTTCTCAGCGCAAAGTGGTTTGTGAGAACATTTTACAGGAAAGTTATAATTAGCTATGTTTAACGCAGCAACAGTTCACGGACCAAACGTATTCTTTGTTAGGCCAAATAGAAATGTACAGTTGTACCTGTGTTTCCCGTGTCCCGACCGACCCTATTTTTTCACACTGACCCTAGTATATTTTATTGGTTTTTCAGTCACTGTTGTGCATTTATGAGCCATTTAATTGTTTTAAGTGTGCATATAATTTGCTATGAATTTTCTTAGCCTTGGCTCGTGGTCTTGCCCCCCGCAGTCAAATTAAGCAGGATAAGTATGGGCCATTTGAACCTAGTCATGTAGGGGTCGAATTTAAGCAGGATTTTAACAACATCAAAAACTTTAATGTAGCAGGATTTTGCTAAGGGACAGGTAGTAAGGTAGCTTGGCTTGAGAGTCAAAGGAGGAGAAGAGAGTTGGGTTGGAGAGTCTTGAGGAAGGAGGTTGAGATAGGGCGACAGAGTTGAGAGGTCTAGAGATATAGAGGAGAGTTAGAAAGTTTGAGGTAAAGTGAGAATTAGGAAGTTAGTAATAATAGTAGTTTAAGCTGTAGTTTGTAAATCTGTGTAGTTTTACAGTTTATAGTTGGAGATAAGTTTGGAGTGGCGAGAATGAGTTTACAATAGCGAATTCTTGTATATTTTATGACGGATTAAAAAACTTGTGTTGTAAATACAAATGTACTTATTTTGTTGTTCAATTAGTTTGAACTGATGGCAGGTGGAAATTTAGAACAGAGAGCATCATTAATACAAAAGATAGTGTAACACTAGTGACCATCAGTGGAGTTTGGATTACAAAAAAAATAGCGTCAAGCAGTAGGGAAAATACATATTTTTAACATTCACGGAGGTGATCAGGAGATTTTCTTTAACAGAAAATAAAAAAATTAAAATTAAAAAAAAAAGTTTTCCTACCAACCTACCCTATTTTTTTGGAGCCGAAACAGGAAACACAAATATATTTTCATTTGGCCTTAGCACATTACACCACACAACGAATAAACTCACATTAACTTGCTGCCCTTCCTGCAGGAAGTTTGATCTTACTCTTTAACAAAAGGCCATCTTCGGAATGTGTGGTCGTATGAAAGGAGACATCTGGGTGTCAGTATATTTTTTTTATTCTTGCTCATTAGAGCAAACCTGCGATCTAGATTATCCCATTCTTATTTTACCAGCTCGAGGTAACTTAATAGGCAAAATATTTTTTAACCTGTAAACGTGTACACTTCTCTCTCTGTCAAGTTCTATTTGATTGATGCTATTTTGTTTGACCTCTTGTTACACACTTTGTGTGCCAGAGAGTAATAAAAAAAATCTTGAAATCTTGAATCATATATTTTAGACAGGTAAACCAGCTGTGACGTCAGCTAGGGGTGTGTTCCTATATGTATCATTTCGCTTAACTGAACACGTGTGTCACACGCTCTGGTATGTAGTGAAACGAACAGGCCCCAGTACTTTTGTTAAAAAACGTTTAAAGGGAGATAATTCGTTGATTAAAAATATTGAATATATATTGCTAATACTTTGGGTACATTCAGACTGGTCTGTGCGACGGATATATCGTCAACTAAACTCATTTCTCTGAAATGCTATTACATACATATTGAAAATACCATGGCCGTTAATTAATGCAAATAAATCCGTTTTTTACTTTAGCGCATTGTGACATACAATTTACTGACGACCCAAATGCATGGTTAAGAAAATATCGCTTGACCATTACACAGTATTGCGCAGCGCTTTTTCAGACTTAAAAACAAAACAAATAGATATTGAAAGGCGAAAGACGGAAAACAGTGTATGTGTATATAAAGTGTGGGTGTATGTTTTTTTGGCTGGTTCCATGAGCCAACAGCTCCCGGCCAGTCCGGCTACCGTAGCGGCCTCTGGGGACAAGCCCCAACCGGCATAGCTCTCACCATTGGTCGAATGAAAAGCCTGATTAGAGTGTTCTTTAAAAGGTAAAAGAAGACAGCCCCTGCTTGAAAGATGCTAAGTCAGAGGCCTCAGCCATAGCAGCTGGGAGAGAATCCCAGTGGGGGATAATTGATGGGATGAAGCTATGCCTAAAAGTGCTTTTAGAGAAAGAGAGACAGCAATATATTTAAATGAGTGATTTTGTCGGGTGGAAGATTTAGAGGCTTTTAGGTAGTCCATGGCTCGAATGTCGAATAAATCATGGGCGATTTTGTACTTTATGGTAAGCTGAGTATTTAGGCATCCTGATTTCAGTGACTCCAATTGTAAGGATTGTATCATATCAGCTATACTGCTGGTGTTACGGTATCTGTTTGTGGTGTAACTAGCTGTTCTGCTTTGAACCATTTCAAGCAGTTCAATCTGGTTCTTGGTGTGGGGGTTCCATACAGCTGCGCAGTACTCCAGGTTGGTACGAACGAGTGTGTAATATGCACGAGCCTCGGCATCTTTGTTGGAAATCTTCTGAGGAATCCAAGCGTGTTGTTCGCCTTCTTACATACTCGATCGGTATGATGTTTCCATCTGAGGTCTGCTGAGAGATCCACTCCAAGATACTTGCTGGTACTGGTATCTTCAAGGAAGTGACCTTTGATATGGTACTGAGCTTTTGTGATCTTCCTGTTCTTTGTGACCCTCAGGACATTACACTTGTCTGAATGGAACTCCGTTCCCCACTTATTTTCCCAGTCAGCGACTTCTGCTATGTCTTCTGGCAGTATGTCGCTGACTGCTTTTCCTCCTTTCACCCTGTTAACAATGCAGTCATCTACAAATAGTCTGACCTTAGTTGTGACGTTGTTAGGAAAAGGAGAGGTCCGAGACAGGAGCCCCGGGGGACACCGCCGACGACTAGGGCTTCTTCTGATGTTGTTCCTTCTACCATAACCCTTTGAGTCCGTCCTTTCCAAAATCTCCTTAACCAGGAATGAGTTGGTCCCCGTATGCAATGGAAGTCAGGCTTCCTCAACAAGCGTTGGTGTGGCACACTGTCAAACGCTTTGGAGAAGTCCAGGATAACGAGATCTGCAGGCCGGAGTCGATGTTGCTCGCAAGGTCATGGCAGAGTGTCACATACTGGGTCTCACAGCTTCTCCTAGCCCTAAATCCGTGCTGACCATTATTCAGGATACTGTGTCGTTGAGATGTCTCAGGACGTTAAACACAATAATATGCTCCTGTATCTTGCAGCATATGCATGTCAAGGAAGCAGGCCGATAGTTGCTCGCTTTATATCTCTCTCCCTTCTTAAAGACTGCTGTAACATTTGACTTCTTCCAATCTGTTGGCACTGACCCAGACTTTAAGCATTTGTTAAAAAGTATTATAAAGAAAGGTGATATTATGGGACAGATGAAAAACGGTCATCCTGTGTGGACACCGACTTGTACTGTCTGTTGAGGATGTTCGCCTTGTCTGCTGCGGTGGGATGTAGTTACCGTCTTCCTTTAGAAAACTGTCAACCAGTATCGTTTTAAAAGTATTCTTTGCGTCTGACATTCAGCCATCTTACAACATCATACTTTAAATACCATCTACAGTAGATATATATATATATAAGGAATTTGTTGTCGGCGTGAAAGTATTGTTGTATAGTCGATGTTGATATCATAGCATTTTAAGCAATACACTTCGCACGTACAACTAAATTGTATTGTTACCAAAGACTCATTTTACATGAAAAAATAAGTACATTTACAACACCTATTGCTGAGTTTTCATTGCGATGCATGTAAATTGACCTAATTTCAACCGATCCTAGTTATCTTATCTTAACAGCATTAATTAGTTTCTGTACCGAAAATAAACTAGATCACCACAACTAAGAAAGGCCACGCATTACTATAAATATGTAACCGTGGGCGACAACATGGATTTAGACAGTGTAAGGGGCGGGGTGGTGATAGGTAAGGGACGCACCATCAAGCTTCCCTGCATGCAGAAGTTTTCTTACGGTCTGAATGTCAACGAAGTATCAGCGATATATTAAATTCTTTCATTCTTTACACAATGAAAATTCATCAATACGAATTGCCTCCCTTTAAACGTTTTCTACCAAACGCACTGGTAACGACAATACATTTCTTTATCTGTTTCCCTCCGAAACGTATTGTCGTATCAATCGTTTATTGTCTGAGTGCGATTCCATAAATGTATACTCAAGATCAACAACTCTTTAGTACCACAGATAAAATTATGTACACATTGGCGTTCGCGTTTGGAATATGACCTACAATGTACGTGAGCGACTGGAGTGCGAATTATTTTGAATACCAGGAAGTGCGTATTTTATGAAAATCAATAGATTTGATCATAAGAAGGGGATAGATATACACTTTATTTATTTTACAACAACTATGAAACAAATTATTTCAACTTATATTAATCACTCTTGTTGGCCCGGATGTTGGCGTGTGGGGGGTCTTAGTGTGGGAGGAAACCGGAAAACCCGGAGAAAATCCGCGTGGGCGGGTAGGTGACCCCAACCTTTTCACGTCCGATCGGGGAATCGAACCCCGGCCGCCTTGGTGAAAGAAGGGGATGATTTTGTCATACATTACATGATAGTTTTGATCACAAACTATCAGATGAAAATCTATAAATAAATGAAAAAAGTAAATGAAAAGTAAACAAATATATATTACAAAAAACAACAAAACAAAAAGGGTACCACAGCATTAGTTCT
The DNA here is from genome assembly GCF_002113885.1 of Mizuhopecten yessoensis. Classification (NCBI taxonomy): domain Eukaryota; kingdom Metazoa; phylum Mollusca; class Bivalvia; order Pectinida; family Pectinidae; genus Mizuhopecten; species Mizuhopecten yessoensis. Next base: position 652,240 of record NW_018480065.1, on the reverse strand, counting down.
CAATTCTTTAGTGGGCACCACATCACATTTCCCTTGTACCTTCATTCATAATTATGTTAAAACTTTATGAGCTATGTGTCTTTTTTTAATTTGCTATGATGCGTGTTTATGTATATAGAGGTTACACAACGATTAACTGTTGAATATGATATTTATTTCACTCGAGATAGTTAATTTTCAACCGTGACAAAAGACACGAGCTTGAGCGAGAGTCTTTCTGTAACTTTTGAAATTTAACTAACCTGGACACGCGACGGTGTGACGTCGAAACGATATCGAGCGTCTGTAGCAATCGTCTTCTTTCAATATTGCCTTTTTGCCGTTTATTTTTATGATCTTGTCACTAAAATCTTTATGATACCATAATTTGATACTCCGTATGAACAATTCATGTCGAGAAATTGACAAGAGACAATGTTTTCTTGGCGTTTTTAATTGTTAAATAAGAAATCCTTAACTGTACAGCCGTAAGTTTTAGCGGCAGCTGTCGGTGAATTTCTAGGAAAAAAAGATGTCTCTTAGCCGAGGAGAGAAGGTAAATTCCGCTAACCTCTTTGAAATATAAGTACATGCATTTATTCGGAATAAAAATACTTCTTCCACTAACATCTCAACCATCGTTATAAATGAGTAATCTATATAACATTAAGTCCTATTATCGTGCTTCGTGCGGTTGGACATTCACCCTACCGTACTCTATCAGAGCGAGCATGCTCTAATTGAACCTGTTCGGGTTTTTTTAATTTAAATCCAACTTTATGAACAGATATATCTGATTTGGAGTATATGTCATGATACTTATAATTCTTGCTTGCGATGTTTTGTGTAAACTCAAAGCGATAAGAATGCGTTATGTGTGAACTCAGACTCATTTATATGTATTACAATTGTACATACGTCTCTGTTTATAGCTGACACTGTGTTGTCGGTCGACAGCGTATTTTTATCACCGGCTTTCCCAAAAGATGAAACTGACCACACTGGACGTTCGCTTCAGGTCATGTCATTATCAACTTCGTAAAGTCTCGTTAAGAGATATATATTTTCAGTATCGACTCGATTTTCAGGTTGTTATTTCTATTTCCTGTCGATAAGTCTACATTATCAAACATTTATAAAAAGGAATATTTTACTTCTATGGTATGAAGTACATGTAACTTATGCTATAAATATTGTTCTTAGGTATATTGGAAAGCGATAATGTGTGTTTTTGCCAACAAACCTCATCGACCACATGTGACGTCACATAGAAACTTTTATTAGTTGTGTAAAAATAACTATTCATAATCCATAATAAAAGATGATAAAATGTTGGGTTTTCAGTTTGCTATTGCGTTCTTTGCGGCCTTGCACATGCCTTACAATATTAACTGGAGAACGGAACTTTCGATTTCTCAGAAATCATCACAATCATTCCTTAACCTCGAAAAATTCTTAGTAATAATTTTCAATAGAAAATCTTCAGCTCTTGGCCCGAATTTATGAAACCACTTTCATGCTAAATAATTATTTCTTTGCTCAAAACACATTTGTTGTAACAAGTTTAAACAATCATGTTATACGAACAATTAAAAAAAATGTAGAGTGGAAACATGAAAATGTTTTTTCGGATCCAATTCTTTATAATACATAAAAACTTAGATCGCGCATAAGATTAGTTTCATGAATAAGGGTCCAGGGGGTTCCTAATGTAAGAAACTGCAAGTTATAACATATTAAAATTTCTGTCGTAGGGAAATAAACAGTATTTGTAATTTTCCTATCTCTGATTAAAATAATGAATCACATGGAAAAGGCAGGTATCCCTCTTTGTACTTTTGCAACTAAGGGTCAGCTGCACTGAATGGCATACGTTCGTGACTAAATAATTACGCTTAAGTTTTACAATGCGCAAACAACTCGTATATCACCGTTAGCATGGCATATAGAAGAATTAGTTTACATCTTTTTATTTACTACAACGGAAACGGAAGATGCCGTAGTTTGTTTCTATTTTACGTCTTTATCGGCAATTTGAAGATGCATATATGGTGTTAAACGTCATTGAAACGGAAGTTGTAATTAAGGTAAACGTTTGAGTTTTTATGTTGTTAATTGATAAAATGTGTGAACAAAAGTCATGTATTTAAATCACAAATATCTTCATACCCGCACGAAACATAATAAAGAAAAAAATCAAAAGCAAACTTACACAATACTAACACAAAAGGAATTTTGTTTTTTTAAATATGTCATTTGGCTCTCATACATGTACCGACGCTAGAACAGTTACTAGCTATACTGTATTACTTGTTGGTAAAGTGAAGTAGTTGCTGGTCCTATGCACATATGTTATATATGACACGGACGCAAATGATTATTTGTTGGGTCAATAAACATTGAAGACTTTATTGACAAAATTGAAATAATCGTTGATCAAATTAACTAAACACTTGCAACTGTACGGAGCCCCTAAACTGACATACTTCACACTATTTCATTTGGTTTCATCGAAATATTAATCCCTTAAAACGAAAAATTATTTCGTTATATAGAACTACTTTTATTCCATTTTTTTTCGAAAAGTTATTGCGTTAAAACGAGTTGATATTTCGTTTTTATTTAAGAAATTATGAAACGAAATACATTTCAAAACAAGAGACAGTGGGCCTTAACAGTCACCTGAGTTATAATCCGAATTATGTTTCTTGTTGTGATGTGACAAATAGCACAAATAATTCAAATATGCTTTTCGTTGACACAAGGATGTTGGGGAAAGACTAACAAATATATACGCAGCTGGCAAATATTTAGAAAAAACATCAATTCATAGAATCACATAGTTCAACATTGTAAAATAAACCCCTTTCTAGGGAGAAGGGTGACTCGGGGGAGATGACATTCACATAATTGATAAACCACTTTAAGATTCTTTCATCAAATGTTTGATTCCAGCATATCTGGATCTGAAAAAGAACATTCTTGAAACTTTAGTCAATTTGACCCACTTTGGGTCCCGCTTCTCAGGCCCCTGTGGGTGATTCAGGGTCTTCATATCAAACTGTATTCACATAGTGATAATTTCAACTGAAAAAAAGCAAAATATATTAATAAAAAAGTTTTCTTTTCTGCCTTTAAAACTACATTAAATTATACTTCCTCCCCGGGATAAAATTCCCAATTTAATAAAACACTTAATGACCTTTCCATCCATGAAAGAGGTATTTTATTACCGCTTTTTTTTTTTTGGTCTGAGGAAGAAGATTGTTGAAATTTGACCCATTTTGGTCCTGCCCCTCAGCCCCTACAGGTTATTCATTGAAATAAGTTCCGTGGATTTAGTAAATGATTTTGACTTCACTGAAATAGTCGTTAGTCACAACTGCATTACACTTCTTACCTACGACATTGGACCAATTAACTTTACACTTGTTATTGACATATTAGAAAGAGTCATTGGTCCAATGAACGTCACAACACTGAAGTAGTTCATGGTCCAATAATCGTTACACATAGCATTAAGGAAATTGAAGTAGTCGTTGGTCAAAGGAACTTTACCCTTCTTATTGAAAACATTGACAAAACTGAAATGGTTGGAAGTCCAATGAACGTTAGACATTTTGATAATGCAATATGTGTCTGGTTGAACTCGCGACAATTCATTGGCAGAACTGAAGCAGATTTATGTCGAGTAAACGTTAAACATTTAAAATGCATCGCTGGAACAGTCATTTAAATAGGCAAAAGGTCGTTTGGACACTTTTCATTACATCACGTGCTATCTGATATTTTTAGAAAAGCGTTCTGTGTGAAGTTATTTTTGAATTTCACACGATGTCACGCTCCAAGTCGCCAGGACAACGGGAATCTAGTTATGTCTCGGGAATCTATCTCTATTGATAAGTGAACGACAATATTGAACTGTAACTTTATAAATAATAACATGTTACAGTTGTACTTGTACATGTAATACATACGACACTATTCTAAGTATATGTTACACATGGACAATATATGTATCTCAATTAAACCTTACACATGGACAATATCTTAAGTATATCTTTCATATGGACACTATCTTAAGTAAATCTTACACATGGACAATATCTTATTTATCCTTTCACATGGACAATATCTTAATTATCCTTTCACATAGACAATATCTTAAGTATACCTTACATATGAACACTATCTTAAGTATATCTTACAAATTGACAATATCTCAAATACATCTTACACATGGACAATATATAATCATTTCTCTCATATCCGGTCATGTGAGAAAACGCTGGCCATGTAAGATAACCATGCTTGCTGAGTTTATCTTAAATGACGTCCCGAATTTGGAAAACACCGATGCCGCAATGCGGAAAAGGCAACGTGATGAAATTAAAACATTTAACAATATAATTACCGTACACGTTAGAACGATGATATTTTTTTTACGCAAACACTGTTTGCAAATATGGGGTATTCGAAATCTCGCTGACGAATTCGTTCGTCAAAAATGCTCTGGGGGAAATTAATTTTAAAAAAAGGTAGCCAGTCCAAACGCATTTTCAAGGTTTCTGAGCTTATTCTGGTAGTTGGAATGAGAGAAAATACTCTTTCATGCCCAAGGGTGTAGGATAGGGAAATTCCACCCACGGGATTTTCAAATTTGGCAAAACCCTCGGCAAAATCCTCGGCAAAGCCTCGGTTTTACCAAATTTGAAAACTCCTCGGGTGGAATTCCCCTATTCTACATCACACGACATGAAAGAGTCTTATAATCTTACACAATGAGGTTTGTTGGCAAAAACACACATTATCGCTTTCCAAGATTACACATGGACAATATCTTAAGTATACCTTATAAATGGACAATATCTTAAGTATATCTTACACATGGACAATATCTAAAATATCTTACACATTTATATTTTCCCACGATATCCATGGATAGATTATGCAATATCATGGGTTAGGTGTTTTGTAATATATACAATGTACATATATATACACTGTATATATATATCATCTCTTATTTCTAATCGCACGCTGTCCTTTATCTTTATAAACAGAAGCTGATAACACAATTCACGTATGCCGTGTTTGTGTATAGGACTCATCTGTAGGATGATAAAGCGATAGAGACATCAGGTGAGTATTATTGTAGGTATGCAAAGACAGTAAACCAGCATTTTACCACTGCTGTTTATTCATTCACAGGTGAGTTACCAGATTTTGCCACATTTATTAGGTTTTCCGCCTTCTACGATACACACGCACGGGTTTACAGCAGATCGATTCTTGATTTCATCTATATGTCCCCTAAATTGAAGACACGGGATAAACCATCTCCGAATCTGAACCGGTAATATGCCTACTCCAAACACGATTTCTCATCCGGGCGAGAAATCGTGTTGTGAACGCAGCAATTTTAGCACAATTTCTTATCCGGGTGAGAAATTGTGTCGGGTGAGAAATCGTGCCAACACTAGTCGCCTCTTACGATCATGCAGCGGGATACACCAGGCCTATTATTTCCTCGAACACGTACGGGTCAATAAAATAGATAAATACGCGTGAATTCGTTAATTGTTGAGCAGAACAAGCAAGCCTAAAAAAGCCCGCTTTTAATTTATAAATGACATTGTCCTTCGATGTATGTTATTGTAGTTTACTTGGGGGCTTTTCAGCTGCACACAAGCACATACGAGAGGTATAATGTACAGCTTTAATTTGGGAGGTATACAACACATATAATGTGGTGTATTCAGCTCCCATGTTAAATTACAGACTCTATACCTATAATAAGGTACCTATACAATTTAGGTATCACATTATAGATCGAGGATTTTCCACATAAGGAATCATAATGAGGATTCGGTATCAGTTTGACCACGGATCTTATGGTCCGAATCCATGGTTTCAGGAGACGTCCTACATAAGATCTATATACAATAGAGCTAGATATCATACAGACTCGAGGTTTTTCCAGGTTCATATCCCAGATGATATCCATATAAGTAAGTGGCATCATGATGCACAGCTGCGCATGGTCCATCTACAAGGTTGAGGATTGTCGGGAACTTTCTCTAATAAGCTCGGCTGACATAACACAGAACCGTTTACGGTAAAGTGATGAGCGAAAACACAGCTACGCCACCTACCTATATTTATCTCGATATAACCAGAAATAGGTTCAGTTCAGAAAACGTTTCACCATTTTGAATAAGAGATCTTAAAGATATGTCTTAAAGATATGATTTAAAGATAAGTCTTAAAGATATGTCTTAAAGATAAGTCTTAAAGATATGTCTTAAAGATATGTCTTAAAGATATTTCAAAGTGAACGTTAAGACCTCGGGTGACATTTTTGTAATAGCCTGGAATGTCACCGATACACTGTCGACAAACTTATCAACATTAATATATTTAAATACTTAGACGCATTACAGAAAAGAGAAGGTTATTGTGCTGCAACCTCGTTATTTACTTGACTTGATACACTGAAATGGCCACGCCATAAATAAACAATAACTATATAAATACACAAACAACTCGTACCAACTTCTCTGGAAAGTGGTTACCTGATGCAGGTACCGGATTTAAACATTATTTCTATGTTATTATAGTAGATAAATACTATGGCATGTAAACAGAAAGTTATTTATTATGATTCTTTTTTTTCTTTTTTTTTTTGGTTTGTTATCACACGTACATTACATAAGTTCAATACATTTGTCCAATTTATTACAAGTTATATTGTGTTAATATTCACAGACATTTAAGGGCGTGTCACACAACCGATGTACAACGCCGGGACTAAACCGGAGAAAAAAAATTAACATCGGCAGAGCTCCGGCGAGAAAGCACTTGAAAAATTGACCATAGCAATACCGAGTAGTACCGGCGTTACCGTTGTTCTACCGTTTTACTGCCACTGTAAAGCCGATGTGCTACCGAATACCACTTTTCTGTCAGCTTAGTGTTACCGATACGCCGCCGATGTTATACCGAGGCATAAGTACTACCGTATTCGGTAGTACTGCGGTATCACATTGTTATCAGTACGGTACACATTGAGGCTACGGTCGGAGAGCCGCCGATCCATTACGGGGCGCTTCCGGTGCTCTAACGACATAAACGAAGCAGTACTGGAGTACCGCCGCTGTACTACCGTTGTAGTCCCGTTGCTCGCTCCGGGAGCGTAACTGCGGACATTTTTGAGCATGTTCAAAAATTACTACCGGCGCCTGCCGTTGCTTGATTTTTCGCCGATGTTCTGAGGATGCCCTGACGATTTACTTCCGTTCTTAGCAAAGTGATAGCGTTGCACTGCCGTACTCGTACCGATCCCCGGAAATCGTCAAACAAGTGCAGCGGTATAGCTCCGGCGACCCAAATCGGGTAGGTGTGACAGGCCCTAGGTGGTAATTATGTTATAGCTACGGTCTCAACACATGTATGTTTCTGTAAGAATAGGTAAGAGTAGTTATGTAAACTCAGTAGGAAACAAGTGTGTAATTCATATAAATCTTGTCGTTTGGCAATTATAAACGGACGACATACAGGTGACAATAAAGGCAGTTTGTGACGTCATGCACTTGAGTAAACTTGACACAGAACACACCCGAGAGATATATGCAGACCTGCGATTTACATGGAAACCAGGGCAAAGGAAGCCTAGGATCTCCTGCTCTCTCTTTACCTACTGAACCAAGTGAATGTTCCATGTCAGTACATAACTACGACGTCATCCGAGGATAATAGGAAGATCCACATCTTTTTCGACGCTTCACAGGAAACCATAGCTGTCGTAGCGTACATGAGAGTCCGCAGAGAAAAGGTCAGTCATGTCGGTTTCATATTGGGCAAAGCCAAAGTTGCGCCAAAAGCATGGGTACACCGTGCCCAGATTAGAGCTATGTGCCGCGGTGCTGGCCATTCAGATAGGACAACCCTTACAGGAGGAATTGCATGTCCTCTCAAGTACACTGATAGCAAGGTGGTCCAGGGCTATCTGAACATGTGTCAAACAGAGTTGACAAAATTCTTGCGTTCTGTGAATCTGATCAATGGTCTGATGTTACGACACATCTGCGTTTATCAGCCATATTGCAGAGAGCTTTTCATCGTCTGAAACAAAATGTCGAGGATGGCATCACTGTATATCACAACTGAGTGTTGAAGCCGGACAACGTGCAAATAATCTCATCATTAAGGAGGTACAAAAATAATTCTATCAGACCGAGATAAACTGTTTGAGAGTAGGAAAGACTTTGACAAAGAACAGAACCATTCTGAGTTTCTCCCCTGTCTTTGACAATACTGGTTTGCTACGCGTTGGCGGCCGTTAAAGCAGGGCGTAGTTGTCTGTTTCTCAATATTGATATTGATACCTGGTAAGGCGTACGTTGCCAGACTCATCGTTCTCGATTGCCATGAAAGAGTTCGTCATCAAGGTCGCCACTTCACGGAGGGCTCCGTCAGAGAATCTGGTTACTGGATCACAGGAGGAAAGCGTTTGATTTTGCATGTAAGAAACTACGTTGACAAATGTGTCAGCAAAGGATGGCTGATCTACCCGATTTTCGTTTAACACCTGCTTCACCATTTACCTATGTCGGGGATGATGTGTTCGGCCCCTGGAGTATCATAACTAGGAAGACGTGGGGAGGTTCGGCTTATTCTAAGCGTTGGACAGTGATATTTACCTGTTTAACTACACGGGCAATTCATCTAGAGCTTATCGAGGATATGAGTTCGTCTTCATTTATTAACGCTTTGGAAAGGTTTCAGTCAGTACGAGGGAAGGTCACAGAATTCAGGTCTGATAGGGGCACACATTTCGTACGGGCAACGAGTGAACTCAATATCGACACTAGATGATTCTGTACTCTTCTGGAACAGTATAGAAGTTTAATCCACCATTTCATCTCATATGGGTGGATGTTGGAAAAGGATGATAGGTGCGGTCAGAAAGGTGTTAAACTCTAATCTTTTGGATGAAAGGGGGTGGGATCTTACGCACGAAGTACTATCTATGTTCATGTGTGAGGTGATGGCAATAGTTAACGCCAGACCTCTATCGTTCATCTCGTCGGATCCCGAGAGTCACCATTCATCTTTACCCCGTCAATCCTTCTTACACCGAAAACTGGAGATTCTGCGGATGTGTTTGTACATTCAGATGTAAAAGAGATGTACAAGTCTCGATGGAAACACGTGCAAGTTTTGTCCGACCGTTTCTGGAAGCGTTGGCGCGAGGAATTCCTACCGACCGTTCAGCGACGTCGAAAGTGGCATCAAGAAATGCCCAACGTAAAGGAAGGTAGCATTGGCATGCTGCAAGACACGGGACTTGTGCGGAACGACTTGTCGCTGGGAGTCGTGTCTAACGTGTTTCCTAGTGACGATGACTTAGTTAGGGAAGTAGAAGTTAGGGTCAGTCGTGAAGGTAGACAAGCAACCTGCATTCGCCCAGTTGTGGATCGAATTTGTTCTTGTGATAACATTATAATTTTCAATTTAGTTGTATTACTAGCTATAGGTAGAAGCTAAATGGTAGTGATATTAAGGTGTTAATATCAGACGGGGAGTGTGCTGCCTTAGGTGTGTGCATCCTTATTGTTCACAGTCAGTTTGGCAAATTAGAGTTACGCCCCTCTATTATAGAAAACGTTTATGAAAGGATGGTATGTTGGTGTACCTCGTAGTCGCGGATCTTATCTGGTTTTCGCCTATCATGGCCATTGTTGCCCCAGACAATGTAAGTCTGGTGTTTTATTGAATTGATCATGACAACAATGTTAGGTTTCTATTGTTTTAAGGTAGAGAGAGTTTTTTTTATTTTCGCCTTTGTGTTGATACCGGTATTTCTATTTTCTACTGATTTCAGTGCTACACATCTAGTCCATACAGAGACATGCAACGTCTCTGAGACCTACAGTATGTCTAGGGTCTATATCAATAACCCACTTAATTGGTTTTGTTGTGGTATTAAGTAGAAATACAGGTCAAAGGTATGAATAATTAGTAAGGAATTAATCATGTAAATTAATTTCATCGTGTTTTAATTGTTGCTATTTTTGGCTGATTAGGCATTTGTATTTCAGTCTTTACTTGATTCGTCAGCAATAAAGACAACTCGTCGCTGTACATCTATTTTAATAGTGCTAAGAGTGCTTGACCCCTCTAGATCTGTGTCTACCAGGTACTACCGGAAAAGACGATTCCGTCGGGGTACATATCTAAACTCGACGGGGAACAGCATTACATTGCAGTTGAAGCATGACTTGGGTAGATATTATTTCAAGCTTTATGAAAAAGTGTATAAACCCTTGGAAATATAATATGTCTACGGAACCCAGCGATATTTAAGGATTGGTTGTCATCCTTTTGACGTTTATTGGCATGTAAACTACATCGGGCTTACGTTATCTTGAATGATGCGCGTTAGCGCACCATGTTAAATATATCGCAAGCCCGATGTAGATTACACGCCAATAAACGTCAAAAATATGACAAACAATCCTTATATTTATATTCCAAACCAACAATATTAGTTGTGCAATGTTGCGAGTATTGTTAATTAATGTTTAAAAACTCTTATACACACCGACTGGGTCAGCGGTAAATTGTTCGGAACAGCCGGGTCGTTTCGCATTCCACAGTCGTTGTCAAGGGCAACCAGGCCGACAAAAACAACAAACAAGAAAATTCCCCAGTAAATTTAATAATTTTTTTTTTTTTTTTATTTAAATGCATATATGTCAATTACCAATTTGTATACTAACATGTGACCATTTTAATATATGTTGTGGTCATTTAGCGATTTAACTGTCATACAATAACATTTTAAGACACAACACAGCGGAACATCGCCACTTGGCGGTAATTAGGTCAGAGATCAGCTGGCGGAGGCGGCCATCATTGAAAGTTTTGAGTCGGCTGGCACAAGTTTTCAATGTTTACCGAAGGGAAATGAACATCCATGAAAGGTAGAATTACTCAAGAAACCTGACGTGAATGAAGACGAATTAGACTGATATGCAGGAGATGGAGTAGACATCACTACCCTGACCTAATCCCCGTTGTAGTTCATTGGTAAATATGTTACAATGGGACCAGTAGAGTTATCTAGGCACTATGCAGTGCAAATGTAAATATTTAAGTATATACAACTCCGTAATCAGTCAGGTTCAAAAACCTGCCGTTTTCAACTGATGCTACACCTCTACAACTCTCGGCCACCCTATCATCAAATGACGAATGCGACACTTTGTTTGTCAAAATATATCCAATAAATTAAGGTGATCTCTGACAAAGGTTTGTTATAAAACATGGACTGTTACCGTATACGTTAGAAAGCTGTGATTATTTTTTCTGCGCAAACTCTGTTTGCAAATATAGGGAATGCTTAATCTGGCTGACTGATTCGTTTTCGTCTAAAAAGCTTAGAGGAAAAATCAATATTTTGAAAATGGTAGCCAGTCCATATTCTGGTTGTTGGAATGAGAGAAAAATACTCTTTCATGACCAAAGATGTGGGATAGGGAAATAAAAGGCCTGGGGTTTTACCAAATTTGAATCAGGTCTCATATGTAATGACGACAGTATGACCCAATATGAGCACTGTATCTGAACAAACAAACGTTCGGTGGATACGTATTATATTTAAATAGATACATTTATATATAGGCAAAGAACAAACAAACGTTCGGTGGATACGTATTATATTCAAATAGATACATATATATATAGGCATAGAACAAACAAACGTTCGGTGGATACGTATTATATTTAAATAGATACATATATATATAGGCAAAGAACAAACAAACGTTCGGTGGATACGTATTATATTTAAATAGATACATATATATATAGGCAAAGAACAAACAAACGTTCGGTGGATACGTATTATATTTAAATAGATACATATATATATAGGCAAAGAACAAACAAACGTTCGGTGGATACGTATTATATTTAAATAGATACATATATATATAGGCAAAGACGATATAACGACATTGCAGGCAAAGAAATTTCGCAACTTTTTCATAGAAAGTCTGTATGAAACTACAACTTCAAATACATTAAAAAAAGCACAGTAATAACAGATATCATTTATGAAATATGCTTATTTTATCGCATGTCCCCACGCTTAGCTTTTAACCGAAGGCTCACTATTGAAAAAAATCATCTTAAAGACGTGGGGTCAAATGAATTAAAAGAAAAAAATGTGAATAAATGAAGTAAGAAAAAATCAAAGCAGTAGTTGTTCGTTATAAAATAGCCAATTATCTATTGCAGGTGAAATATTATAATGAAGGTATCTGTGGCGATACCTCACGTGACCAGTCAGCTCGGGGAGGGGCCCCACTGGGAGGCGGACACACAAACACTGTTGTTTGTGGACAGCTTGGAGCAAAAGATTTTCAGATGGAATACTATTACAAAGGGTCTCGCCTACGTCCAGCTAGGTACAGTAAGCTTCACCTTTGCAATATAATACATACAACTTTACCTTTACACCTTCAAACAAGATATATGGGGTGGTCGGGTGGCGGCGTAGTGGAAAGCGCACTTGCCTTTTGCCAAGGCGGCCGGGTTTTGATTCCCCAATCGGACGTGAAATGGTATGGGGTCACCTGCCCGACAATTTGGGTTTTCTCCGGGTGCTCCGGTTTAATCCCACAGTAAGACCCACTCGCGCGCTTACATCTGGGCCAACAAGAGTGATCAGTATAAGTTGTAAAAACATGTTTCATAATTGTAGTAAAACAAATAAAGTTTATCTGCATATAATATGATACATTCAATTTAACACACAACACTGCCAGGAACCAAATGAAAGTGTACATTGCAAACTAATAAACATATAATACATTTACACTGCACACTATTTCACAAAAAATACATGTACATTTCAAACTTCTTAAATGATCGAACTTTCTGCGGTTACTTTCACTGACCTCTGCACCCCTGGAATATGTCATACCAAAATCGAAGGCACGCGGTAAGCTATTTTTTAAATGATAAATATTCAGATGACCAAAATCAAACCAGTCGCTTTGGTGTCACCTAGACTTTAAGATTACAGAGGTTTAGCACCCAACGCCAGTCAATTCTAATGTCACAGTCCCGCCCGATTTATTTTCCTGTGTACATCAAAGTATCAAACAAGTCTATTTCTATCATCCACAAGGTAACACGGTCAACGCCTTCGATTTCGTCGTGACATATTCTAGGGGTGCAGAGCGCGTAAGAGAGTAACATCCGTGGAAATTCTGGGATATATATAACACACATAGATTAAGCTATATTACATCCAGAGACATGTTTTATATTGAAAGCTCCACACAATCCTACAGTTAAAATCTTCTTTACAAGAGTGCGTTGCTTGTGCTAAGGTAACTTTAGATGGTATGCAATTACCACTATGAAAAATATGCAACCGCACGCAAGACGACTCTATTCAACGTACATCCGCTATGGTTTCGCACGTGGGAAGAGTACATTTAATGCACGTGCTAATGGAATGGAATAGCAAGTTTTATAATCGATCAACTACCAGCAATTCAATCTATCACGTAACTAACCTAGATCGTTCTGGTTTTGCATGAAGATCAGACGGTGGGGTCAGTGGTACCATGTCGAGGTGGAGGCTACCTAGTAGGGATGGGCAGGGCCATTTCACATCTGGAATGGAACACTGGAGTCACCACCAAACTACACGAGGTCGACTCGGTGGGATTTGACGACCGATTCAACGATGGCAAATGTGACCCTGCTGGGAGGTTCTGGACGGGTAAGTCATCCACCGCGGCCTAGTGAAACACACTAGACAGCCTTAGATAGGCTAATTGATGTTTTTCACTTTTAGTTCGCTTTACTGTTAAGGACAAGGGAAGTAACTCGTACTGGCAAATATCCACAATTATATTGGGATGCAACACACATGCGGAGCCAGTTTGTTTACAGAAAAAATATCAGACACAAGTTTAAGTGGCAGCTATTAGTTCTGATATTTATCACAAGCCACCTCCCACCCCTTCCTCCTTTTTATTTAATTTAATAGAAATTTATTGTCCATTTTAAATTGATACAAGTGTACAATATTTCATGTTGGTTTTTTTATGCCGTCATTTATATGTTAAATAAATGAGGCGCAAGTTGATCCCCAATTTTGTATAAATGGGTTCTAATTATTATTTTTCATCTTATGTAACAGAAGTACAACAGGTAATAAGTTTCACTTTCAATCCTTGGTTATCTGTTATTTCTAACCTTAATACAACAGAGCACATCCTTGTATGTTTTGATGCAGAGCTAAAGGTATTGTATGTAACGCTGCCAGGTGTATTACAGTAGGAGGTTCTGGACAGGTAAGCTACGCAGCGACGCAATGTCTAACAAGTAAGACGGTTTTAACAGGTTAATTACGCAACGACATCGTGTTGGACACAGTATATGGTTCTGGACAAGTAAGTTGCGCAACGACGCCGCGTGTAACACTGTAGGAGGTTCTTGAAAGGTAAGTTCCGCAACGACGCCACGTGTAGAACAGTATGAGGCTCTTCACAGGTAAGTTAAGCAACGACGCCGGCCGCGTGTAACATAGTAGGAGGCTCATTACGGGTAAGTGACACAACGCCGTCATGTATAACCTATATAGTAGGAGACTCATCACGGGTAAGTGACACAACGCCGTCATGTATAACCTATATAGTAGGAGGCTCATCACGGGTAAGTTACGCAACGCCGTCATGTATAACCTTTATAGTAGGAGGCTCATCACGGGTAAGTGACAAAACGTCGTCATGTATAACCTATATAGTAGGAGGCTCATCACGGGTAAGTTACGCAACGCCGTCATGTGGATACAGTAGTACATGTAAAAATATTTTAAAATTTCAATTAAAGACTTCTTACAATTTTCAGCTGACTCGGTAAATTATTTACTTAAATATAAAATGAAAGACTTCAAAATTATTCTGATGAATATAACATCATATATATGTGAAAATCTAGCAGGCTTCCGAAAAATATATTCTAATTTGGACAATATTTTTGTACTACATTCATTAATTTCTCTCACAAATGAGATGAGAAATTAGTTATATTGTATTTTTATTTACTTCGAAAAAGCGTTTGATAAGTTGGGGCGAAATGGTCTCTGGAACAAACTATTAATAAATCATATAAATGGGAAAATGTACACTATTATACACAATATGTATCGAGGAGTATAATCTAAAATTGTATTGAATGGTCAAGAATCAAACTATTTCCCTTGTGATATCGGATTGAGACAATGGGAAAATTTATCTCCCTTTTCTTTTCAGCCTATATTTAAATGACGTGGAAGATTTTATGATACAACATGATATCAAGGGTGTTGAATGCATCAATAGTCGATTTGAAACAGACCTTCACATATATATTAAACTTTTCATCCTCCTATATGCAGATGATACAATCTTATTTTCTGATAGTTTGAATGATTTACGAAATCAGCTTAATAGTTTTAGCGACTACTGTAACATTTGGAAATTGAAAGTTAATAGAAGTTAAACAAAATGTACGGTTTTTAGCAAAGGTCGGCATGTTAATAGAAAAGTTTTTGCTTTTAATGATGTAGACATAGAATGTGTAGACGAATATATGTACCTGGGAACAGTGTTCTCGCGCACATGTTCTTTAAATGATGCCAAAAACCATAATATTTAACAAGCCACAATAGCTACATTGTATGTATGATGTTTTAAAGAAAGGTAGAAAACTGAATTTATCTATCAAATGTATTTATGATGTTTTTAATAAAATAACAAACCCTATTTTGCTGTATGGACGTGAAGCCTGGGATTACACAAACACTCAGATTTTGGAACGTTTTCATTTAAAATTCTATAAATTGATATTAGGTTTGAAAAAAAGTACATCAAACGGCACATGTCCCCTTTTAATTGAAATAAAAACTAGAATGATAATTATTGGTTAATAATGCTACAGTCTAAAAAGAGTAAATTGAATATTGTTTTGTATCATATGTTATATCATGTTTAAAATAATGAAAACAAATTAATTCCCTACTTGAAATTCATACAAAGTTTTTTAAATAAATGTGGATTAATATTTATATGGAATTCCCAGGTTTTTGAACATAGTAACAAACCCGCTAGGGCTAAAACTTATTACGCAGTAAATATTCAATGACCAGTTTTTACAAGTGTTACAGAACATATGCATATAATTGTAATTTTGAAAATTATCTAGAATTGTAGACTGGAAATGAACGAATTGTATTGTGTAAATTTAGAACTAGTAATCATAAGTTTATAGTGAAAACTGGAAGATGGAATAATGTTGATTACCAAACCAGAATATGCACATATTCCGATACCCAAGACGTTGGTGACGAATGTAACTACTTGTTAAAACATCCCTTTCTGTCTACAAAAAGGAAGTTATATTTATATAAATACTACTATGTAATGCCAAATATTGTTAAGTTCTCAGAACTAATGAATACAAATAATGTTAAAATATTAAGAAATTTATGCAAATTTGTCAAAATTTTATTTTAAAAAATATCATGATTTGTCCTCCATGTATATTACATTTGATATTGTATACTGTTGTAATTATGTTTCCTCTGTACATTTATAATTTTGTAAAGAGTAATAAAGTTGAAAAGGCACAGGAAAAGCGATGTCACGTATAATGATTTTGCCTTACTGTTAATTTCATGGATGTATAATAATTGAGTAAGATTTTTGCTTGCAGCTGTTTGTTTCTTGGGTCTTTGAGGACCTTAGACAAAGGACGAATTATTTACAGCATCTGTTTTCCTCAGATAAATGTTTATGTAATTAATTTTAGCAGAAAAATACATACATGCCATTCATTGTAGAAGAATATAATAGTAAAATCCTCAATATAGAGTCTTCTTTGCAATATTTTATTATAGATATATACAGATAATGGAATGATCCAGCATACAAATCAAAGGAATACCATTGAGACAAATACATTTTTCATTTGAATTGATGCAATTGAAGGTTGTGAACATATCCGAATCAGGAAAAATCAACAAAATTGTAACAATAAAAATTCAAGCGGTCAAATATATTGCTGATCTTTTGATATTTCGGTTGATATCTACACACATTCGTCAATACATCGAAGTAGAAAAAAAACAATCACACAATTCCAGATTATTTTAAAATGTGCTATGGGGAGACTTTAAAAATTGACTCCTTGGAATATAAAACACGGGTCAGTCTTTAACTTTGGGAATGGAACTCGGTAGCCGTGGACAATTCTTTATTTTGACATATCCGTTGAACATGGACCCCGTTGAAAAGTAACCCGAATCTGAGAGCGTGTTTTACACACACGTGAGTACGTTTGCTATGAACTACTGCTAACATTGTTTTTACGGTGGTACGTTTCATCATGTGCATGAAAAGGTCGTTTAAAACCCAAATATCTACATGATTCACTGCTTAACGGCTTTAAGATATGGACATTGTTGCTTTATGTAACTCAGCCACCATTCAGTTGCACAAATCTAGAAGGTTACATGTTGAATATGACTATATTAGCCTCCATCATGTTCTTAGCAAGCACTTTTGAGTATTTTATATGGAAATATGTCATAATGTCTGCTTTCAACGTTGAATATGGAACTGTGGCAATTTAGAAAATAGACTGTTTAGAGCTCCATCTTTTACTTTGAATAGTAAAACGAAACCATTACACAAAATAAACAATAATATATTATCGAGTGAGTTCAAACGTTGACTCACTAGGGAAGTTCTTCAAGTGATCAAGGAATAGGAATTGTTTTAACGCTCTAGGGTCATTTTTAAGGTTTGGTGTTTAACTTGAGCAGTCATAAAAATAAACATGAACATGTTTAAGGACAATTTTCAACGTTGAAGATGGAAACGGAACAGTTCTTAAGTTCATCATTGAAAGGTTTCATAATGGTCAAAGATCTAATTTCAACAAAAAACCGGGCCCATTCAAAAAAATAAGAATGTTTTTTCACTTTCTGCTCTCGTTTTTCTTTTTCCACCCGTTTTGTTTGTTTGTTGTTGTTGTTGTTGTTGTTGTTGTTTTCTGTGGGTTATTTTCTTAATTGTCGGCAGTACTTTTAAGAGTTGTGTCACTTACGAATGTTTACATGTAAGTTCACAACAATTTCACTGATAGATATCCTTGTATATCTTAACACTTCGACTTTTTTGAAGTATTTTGAACTATTATCGTTTAAGTTTCATGTTTGGGAAGGTAATAGTCTAAAATAGTTTCACCCAAAGTGCTCGAATCAACCAAAAGCACTATTGTTGCAGCCAATGCTGACAGACTCTAAACACATACATGTACATTGTATGCAAAATACGATTTCAACATCGTCAACGGTTATAATTAACTCGGCGTTAATGGATCATCATTTTTACAGCCAAATTTAAGTATTAAAAGTCTTATGATTTCTGAGAAGATGTCCAATCTTAGAAGAAACATCTT
Source organism: Mizuhopecten yessoensis (assembly GCF_002113885.1). Taxonomy (NCBI): domain Eukaryota; kingdom Metazoa; phylum Mollusca; class Bivalvia; order Pectinida; family Pectinidae; genus Mizuhopecten; species Mizuhopecten yessoensis. The sequence continues at coordinate 633,730 of NW_018480065.1, read as the reverse complement.
TACAAAAGTAACTTATTAATTTTGACCAATACCAAAAATTCAAAAGAAGTAGCATAAGTAATAATAATACATGATCATTTTCAACGTTTAAGGGGAAAAGCGTTTTTTCCAGACGCTACATAATTTGACTTCGACTTTTGAGGTATATTGTTTGTTGTTTAAAGTAATGTTTCGGAAAAATATTTACACGTGCATACCATGTAAATACTCTATAAATTCGGTTGTAGCATGTTTTATCAAACAACAAGGCCACCGTACAAAAAACATTTCAAAATTATGTTAAACGCATGTTAATTCAATAGAAATATACATAGAAGCGGTATTGGCAGATATCCATGGTTCACTATGTCCAAATATAGTCTTCCCAATGCAGTAACTGACCAATATGACAAAAGATCACACCTACTGTCTTTCATCACAACTACGGCTGATGTATAGTCATACACAAACATAACTTAAGCGTATTAGAGTTATCAATGGTCTATTACTCAATAACTATCCATTCGTTTAACCCCACAACTGTTAATTGTATTAATAAACGAACTGTATTTCCATCACGTTATTGGCCCGTTACGGTATGACGCTTAACCTTCCGGAACACATGGCCATTTTATATCTGTACATTTCTAAGTCTCCATGTTATTTGTTTACTTTGTTCCTATTTTTTTTTTTTTTTAATTTAGAATTGTAATTACAGTTTTGATGACATGCTTGTATCCCCTGATTGCTTTATGTTTTTAATAAATATTGAAATTACTTGAATACTTCAAAATGAAATGTCGTTTGGTTTGGTTTATTGTTTAGGTACTATGGGTGGCCAAATCGACAACATGCCAACTTATGAGAAAAACGTTGGCAGTCTGTACTGCCTGGACACAAACGGGACATTGGTCAAGCATTTTAACAAGATCACAGTATCAAACGGACTAGCGTGGTCGCCCGACAAACAAGTTATGTTTTATATCGACACGCCGACAAGGAAAGTGGAGGCATTCACGTATCACGTCACATCCGGGAAAATAAGTAAGTTGTGCTCTCATTCATAAAAACGTAGGCATACTACACTTTTCTTCAGCAACAAATTATTTATCAGACAAGCATATCTTTGTTATTTTGATACGTTTGTCTATATAAAAGGATATATATATAGACCCGCAATTTTCAAAATCAAATAAAATGCAGATGCAGCAAATTTCTATAGTCAATCACCTTTTGAAATTGAGGGCGAGAAAGATGCTGTCTTCACAGTATTCTTCAGGTAATAGAACAGTTCCCGCGTACAACAGACACCCTGAGATACAACAAACTCATTGGAAGAACGAAATGGGAACTGTATAACATATTTCCTAATTCTGATTTATCTGGTGAATATCATAAACAGTAATATCGTGGTTTTACCTGACAAGAATCTACACAATAGTTGTTTTACCTGGCAGGCTTCTACATAACAGTGGTTTTACTTGTCAGACTTCTTTATAATCTTGGTTTTACCTGGCAGACGGTAATATCATTCATTGCAGGCAATAGACGGGATGCAATCGACTTCCGCTCATTTCCGGAAGAGAGCATGATGGGTTGGCCGGATGGTATGACCATTGACACAGACGGACACCTATGGGTCGCCTGCTACGGAGCCGGAAAGGTCATCTGTTTTGATCCCGTCACAGGTAAGAGTATTGCTACTATCTGTCTGTTATTCCCCGATTACATTTCAAAACAGAAAATTTATTTTCTGTGATATTTTGTTAATTTTTAAAGAAAAAAATATTTTCATCTGAATGTTTTATACTTGCCATGTCTTATGAGTCAATGAATCAAAATGTTTAGAAAAGCTTCGATTTCAAACGTAGGTTACGGTTTGGACTTACTTATGTGTATCTAAAGAGAGCTAAATTTCACTATCCGTAATATATGTACCAACAAATTTGTGTAATATTATTCCGATTTTGACGATGGTAAAATCTATCACCTGTCGTCGATGAATGAAACTGAAGTGTTTTCATGGCGTTCTAACAGGTAAAGCACTGAAAGAAGTAATCATCCCTGCGCCAAGAACGACTTCCTGTTGTTTCGGCGGGAAAAATTTGGACGAGCTTTATGTCACAACTGGGCCAAATGGTGCTTTTGACCAGGAATTAAGATATTTTCCATTATGTGGGTCAGTATTCAAAGTCACAGGACTCGGAGTAAAAGGTGTTCCTGCAAACATCTATGAGAGGGATGTCGACAGTCGACTATAAACTGGAAATGGATCGGTTAGATACCGCAATAAACATGCTTCGTGCTACATAAAGTTGTGAAACAATGATATTCTAATTATTTCAAAAGGAACAATAGCATACCGCACCCTTCTAAACGTTTTCCGGCATCGCATCACTTTTTCTCACGTTATTCCTGCTGAAGGTTGAGGTTATTCGAATAGTGATATTCTATGAGGGCTTCCACTTAGAGCTTTTTAATGTTCTCTCAATTGTAAAGGGTTGCCCAGAACAGTGAAGAAGCCGCTTATATTTGACATATACCGCCAAAAGCATGCTACGATTTCCGTTATTAAGCCCTATTGATATCAATACTGTATCATTGTTGCCGGAGGTGTATTATACCACAATAAACTAACATTCAGTAAACGCCTTGTAATTACCGGCTTTAAAGTACGTCTCGTTCGGCATCAGGTGTTGTCCGATATCACGCGTCGAATGGACACAAGTACATATGTATCTTAATTAAATATCGCACAAGCCGCTGGACATCTGATAGGGGACGGCGTTATGTTTCATGTCGACTTATTATAGAAAACATCATAATAAGAATTAGACGTTGAGCTGACCATATCCCCTACTGCCTTGCTACATATCCAATTTTGATAACCTTTTATTCTATATCTTGTCGGCATAATTACAGATGTATCCAAGGCCGATAATTTCATAAAGCTGAATGTCTAAAATATTGCAATTATCTATAAAATTTCCAGTGTTGTTCATACAAAAATAAACCACACTTTCCATACTAAATCACAATGAAAACATTGATGTTCAACAAGGGAGATGGTTATGACGTCCTACGGTGTTGCCTTGATAAATAACATCGTTTTGTTGTACATATAGATTTAATGGATGTTTTTAAACATAGATACCGGCCTTGATGTTAAAACTCTTCAAGAGGAAAGGTACTGTACGAGTACATATTTTAGCGGACACAAAATTTCGCATCTGTTATTAATTTAACAGATTAGCACAAAGATGAATTGGCACACTAACAATTGATGCAATAGAAAACTATACACAGGCACTTTAATTAGCGCCATAATGAATAAGCGCAATGTTTTAAGCGCGAAACGTGCTAAAATTGAGAAAATCGCTACGTTATACACTAACAGTAAATAAAAGCACGTCCTGACTTTTTCGGTAAGAAAAGGTTTGTTTCAACAAACTACATCTAAATGTTAATTTCTTACGATGGTCACACAGTCTCTAAGGCCGGAAGAAAAACGTCGAAAGTGTAGATATTGGTAAAGATATGTTAACATATTCGTGTTTACATGTTGTTTGAAAAATCAAATATCAAACTCGTCCCAGCATGTGGAGTAAATAGAAGCCTGCCTTCTTCCTAGCCTCTTAGGTACGCAGCTAGTAGAGGGCAGGCACTGTTTATTGAATTAAAATTAGAAATTCTAATAATCTGCTAAGAGTGTCCTTATTTCCGGTTACTTCTGCTTGTCAGATTCTATATAGACCGTGGACACGTGGTTTTGACATGTACCGGAAGCCCACGTCAGTGACAGTTATGTTAACTTGTGCTTGATTGGTTGATTGATAATCAAGAGTGAATAATTCTGTTTAAGGGAGCTCCATTATGTTTTGTCTCATCATTATTTTTTATGCATTTTTACTCAAGAGGTGAGCATACAATCTCACAAGCCAATTTAGATTTGGGGTCAGTGCCTTTTAGTTTTGTTTGCATACAATGAACTGTAGATAAGCGGATAATAGGGCAGCATACACTATCTATATATGTCACCATTCCTGTTTTTGAAATGTTCATTCATAGTTCAGCTATGTTTTGTTACTTAATCGTTAAAATCCTATCCTGTTAAATTCTCAAGTTTGTCTTAGAGTAATGACAATTCTGTCGGCAGTAAAGTAAAATAGAAAATATACGTTACTGAGATAGCTACCGTCGACTATATAACACTGCCTTTCCTCGCGTCGTTCATGTTTCCTTCAAACCAGGGACAGATATTTGACCCTCACATTAATCAGTAATTAGAACAGGTATTGTCCACCAATCAACAAGTCTGTCCAAACGTCAATTTTCCAAGAATGATTCTACACATTAATGACGATGCTTGTCTATATCAGGGAAGATGTGAATGGGTTTAAATAAAGGCACTGTTTCAGTTCGTTAACGTCAATCCATATATGTATATATAAATTACCTACAATTCCTAGCTATTCAACACTAAATCAGTGATTTCGTTTTCTAGGTCCCTTACTGTCTAAACGGAAGACACGGCGTCAGATTGTTTAGAGAAGTGCAAATAAATATAAAGATTTATATAGACCTACTTATAGATATACAAAGAATATATTATGCTCGCCAGAAAAAAGCTAATGCTGCATTAATTCATTTCTGTATTGCATTTCAACCTCTAATCTTTTATGAATTTTATGCATGAAGATTGCACAGACAAAAAAAATATCATGGCGATATTTGAATCCGCTACTTTAACAATCATGCACTTTTGTACATTATACGGAATGTTTTATTAGAACTCATCTTATCAAAACATTTCTTGTAAGATGAACAAAAATCTCAAGCCCAATACACGTGCACTTGACTGTGTGTGGCGTTAAACGGTTTAACAGACAAAGACCAAAGAGAGAGCTCTCAATGACATATCAGAACATCACACAGATTATTTGTCTTTGAAGATTCTACAGGAACTTCCCATTAACACTGTATTACATTACCTCTCGCATCGATCTGGGATCAGCGTCGGACAGGCATTACTGATGTGTCCAACACTTATACATATTATATGTAAGAGGACCTCTGATTGTATTAAGGCCTACCTAGATCTTTGCCTCAGCGCTTCCTGTCTGAAGTGTCATTTTAGTTGTACTATATTACTATACTTAACATTTAATTGAGTGGTGTTGTTTTTTTTTATAATAGAGCATGTGCTAATCAATGGTCGGATTCGATGGAATGAGGTGGTCAAGGGTTCTACAGGATATAGAATCCACTTTGTTTCCTACCGATTTTTGGCGGCTTGGCGATTCCTGTCCGTCTGTCCGTCTGTATGCACTACGTTATTTATTTACTTATGTATCTAAGGATGCTAATCACATGTGATGCTTCAGATGCTGCTTCTGACCTAAATTTCCCCGCTTGACTGACCAGGTTTAGTTGATTGGTTGAGGTCAGGCCCCATCTGCACTATGGTTAAGAAGATTGGTTTAGGTCACTTACCAAGCAACTACTTGTCCTACATCAACGAAACTTGCATGGCGTATGTATCTAAGGATGCTTATCACGTGTGATGCTTTACATGAAATTGTCCTTTAGCAATCCGGCCATATCGCTTTTGGCGGTTTCTTGCTTATATTAAAAAGCAAAACAATATCGCTCAGGTCAGCGTCGACACTCTAAATATAAGAAAAACAGTTCCCTGCTTTGGGTTCAGAACTTGAATGAATCTGTCTGAACCGAACTCAGGAAACAAATGTTCGCAGAACTTTAAACAGCATCAACAGCATACAATCAGAAGAACATTTACCCCTTCTTTGCTCGCTGGTTTATTGAAATAGCACCCAATACTTACGTACAGGTTTTTATGTGCTCGGTATTGACAAAAATGTCGTCTAGCCCTTGTGCTGAATCTCAAAAATCTCATCCTCGGTTTTAAATGAACCAACCACACACTTTTCTGATGGTGTTGAGTCCCACTTAACTCATTTGCTTGGGCTAACAAGAATTCAAGCCATTTTCCTTTTCCTTCATGGAGGAAATAAAGCACTTGGTTTGGCGATGATTGCCCCTGATTGTTCTCTTCCCAATTAGATGTCAATTTGGCGCTATACTCGTCCTAGGCGAGTTATGTCCCTTTAATATCGTGCGGATATCTCATCGCGTGTCAATCAGACGAGATAGTTTGATGACGACATTTCGTGTTTAATGGTTCAAGTACAACAGTTGTCGTCAATCTAGGTCAGATCATGAGATACCACATTCCATAAATGTCTAATTCGTCGACTAACACGTGGGTAATGACATCTTATTACATCTACTGCAATGGCGTTTGTTCTGTCAGCTTTTGATGACTGCAATATATTGCAAGACTTCAATTAAATTGATGTTTCTGTATAATTTAAATTCAGCAATGAACAACGTGGACAGTCTTAGACCACTTTAACATACAAAATGAACCATTCAATGTAAGGTCCCGACTACCAATGTGGTCAATGTAAGGTGATTTTAACCACATGTACATAACACGTGCATGTTTACCTGCAATAGTTAACTCTTTTGATACGGGTTCGTGAATAAAAATTATGTAACGGCAAATTATGATGCTAATTCTTGAAATAATAATATATGACGTACTAGAGGCTTTGTGAAACGAGGAAGAAATGGTAACAATTATTTATACAGGTCTCCACAACTTAGTATGCCATCAACATTCTACAATGCTCACTTCCGGTATACCAAAATACCTTATTACACTATACAGTTTTATTTGTTTGAATGACAAAAACTGTGCAATCAACTGTTGATATTTTCACATACTCCTAGTTTTCCATGTGATACATGTTATAACAAAATCGTAGACTCACCCGTGATGTCTACAGAACGTACTTCCGGTTTTAAAGGTGATATTACATTGTGGCATTGGAAAGAGACGTATTTACCTCTATAGAAGAATATTCACATCACCTTCAACACTGTTCTCCTTTCTTTTTATCATCTATTTCATTTATATATGAAAAACTAGCATCTAAATTGGATTGAAAATAAAACTTTCCTGGATACAGTTTGGCAGTAAACCTAATAAAAGTGAGTCAGCTTGTTATTCAAAGGGGACTCCATTTTTATACATGTTCACAGCTCCAGTTTCGAAAACACTATAGAAAATAGATAGTTATATGGACGAGGAAAAAAGAAATTGTTAGCTGTTTTCTAAATAAACCTGCTAATGTAATGTGAATTTAGAATTTTACGCTTACTTGTCTTCCCCTAACAATAGAAATTTGAAAATAATGGAACTGCCTTGTTATTTTCTGCATTAACGATGAACGTCTGCAAATCAGAATAACAAGACAGTTATTGGAAAAAATCCACATATAAGTTTGTGTTTCCTTGTCCATATTCACATTATTTATGTAACCGCATGTCTTACATAAACGCGATTGGCAAATAAAGACTTTAATAACACCATGTTTCTATTAATATTATTTGCTTTGTTTACTGCCAAACAAAAAGATGTTCACTTTCAGCAATATTGTCCCATTTTAAACAAATAAAACATCATTATATTAAAATACAATCCCTGAACTGACTAATCACTATTCAAAACAAACAGAAATATCTATAATGGGTGTTGATGGTGATATTCGTATTTACGTTGACGTTGGTAGCACCAGCCAAGCAGTCAGGAAGCCGCTATCGGCTAAACGAGGTGCCATCTAATTTAAACAGAATTGTTTACATTGTTAGGGATGTAAACGTATGGAGGTCGGCCGTAACTAACGCGGACGTGGCGATCTGTCGGGATATTAAAACGGCGGGAGATTGATGACGTTAATGGATAATCCGCAGTGTCTGACCCTAAGGTACTGACGCTGAGGCGAGTTCCTTTATCAGGGGATACTGAAACAAGGCGCCGGCCATGTCACATGATAAATGGCATGTTAAGTACATTCGACCGATTTCGCAGTACTTCAGCACTTGAAAATATCAAAACAAAACGGTTTACATGTTTATGACGCAATGTTACGGATTTTAATAAAGTTTTAATTAACACCTATCTGAACATGATTATACGGTATATCCCGTTCAAGTAAACAAAAAGGAAAATAAGTGGTATACATTTAGTTCAATTATAAAGGTAGCACTACAGTTTAAACCCGAGAGGATTTCTTCAAAAAAATGAAATGTCTGTATAAGGCAGCTAAGCACTTAGCTTAATGTATGCATCTGGAGTCGTGCGCATAACCACTGTATTTGAGTAAATAACAAATGCACTTTTGTAGGTATCGAAGAGTTGTCTCCCATGCATAAAAGCTAGGGATAGGAAGAGTTACGCGCCTTGAATTAAAAGCAGAGGATTGTGGGTAATCTGCATCGAGCGCGCCATTGAGAAAATTTGTAAAGAGCGCGCCATTGGGAAAATTTGTAAACCAAAAGGTCACATAGTACAAAACTATTGTGTTAACAATTCTAAGTACAGACCTANCGGTTTAGTGGCGGAGTTTGCCAACCCCCACTCAGGCTTATGGCCACCAATTAATGTATTTGTTTTACTTTATATATGATAAGGCCATGCTGTACTTGTCAGGTGTTTGACATCGTCATGCTTGGGTATTATTTGTTTGAAAATATATTAAAAGTCACCATACGGTGACCTTTTTCACTCCTATATTCTTTTGGTTGTTTATGTGACAGGACGGAAAGTGCATAAAAGATACAGAATCTACCAAATGTTGAGATTCACATATAGTAAGTTACAGTTGTGCATGCTCATGAAATGTCGAGATAAGTATGGTACAGTTTTAAGGGCGTTCTAACTCGAGAAACATTAAGTATGGTACAGCTATACTTCCTTACGTAAGTTCGAGATAGATAAAGTTTGATGAGTCTATTGGCCATAATTAGCGATTGCTGTGTACAAACAGTAAGGTACATACCATACTGTACATATGCTACCAAGATGATATGCTGTCATTTTATTTTATTTGGTTAAACTGATTGTATTCAAAGAAAAGCGTCTCATTCAATAAATGAGTTTTGTAGAAAGACGCAGGCTTCCTTAAAAAGGTTAATATTGACACAACTGTGCGATCTTCCTTAATGGGAAGGGTGAAATACTTGCACGAAGGGCACCAGATCAGGACCCGGCGGACTCCGCATTATCCCCAAATTATGGAGTGCCGCCTTTATAACGAGATTCCCTTCACCAGACTTCATTTTGGAATCAATTATATGAACAGATTGCCTGAGTGGGCTTTAGACGTCCATAATTGGACCCATTGCCTATATATCCCAATAGAAAGTACCTAGATCAATACGCGTAAGGAAAGTGATTCGTTTATTTCTATTGAACAGCGGGAGAACTTTTGGACGTACAACTATATATATATTTGACGTTTCATTACCATATTGAATATGGTAAAAGCAACGTGCATCACCGAATATGAATTCATAGAAAGGCTGAATTCGGTGTCTTTGGAGTACACAATGTCTTAAATTCGTATAAAACCGTAAACCTTTAGAATATGTAATGCTTTCACAAATATGCACATATGCATTCACACAACTCACAAGAAAACATATGGTAAATAACACATTCGCACATGAAAGATGAACATTACCACAACTCACATGCGCAACTGGAACGTTTTTATACCAGCACGCTTCGAGCACTGTTACCACATTGGAAATATCATCACAAACTAAGCATGCTACTACAACTATATACTGTAGTAATACTGTCTACTGGAAAATATCCATTTCGTCAAATATTCGCTGATAAAATCCATATTTGCCTAAATTTAATTTCGCCCTTCACAAGTACTTCTAAATGTACTATCTGTTGTATAATGTGCACTAATATTCGCATTCAGGATGTATTCGCCCTCATTGTAGAGGGCGAAAAGGCGAAATTTAAACTGCAGCAAACATTTGCCGGTACTACTTGTAGTATACGGTAGGGTTTTGTTTTGTTCAAAATATGGTGATTATTGAATCATTGGATATGAAAAAAACCTATGGTAGAATTAGAAAGAAATAGACTACAATCCTCGACCGACCAGAGCATGAGACCAACCCCGACATATCAATGCACGGAGGATGAAAGGCGTTACATTATATATATATATATATATATTATTGACTAGAAATGATGTTAATTAATCCGCGTAATGACAAAGTTTTCTCTTACCCTGGACAGGTGCATCCGCACTTTTATCAGTGTGAGATTTCTTTGTCGTCTACTGTAACCCTAGAGTTGAGACGGGGGATTCCTCTATTCATGTCAATGGTATGACGTCACTACAACAATACAATGACGTCACGTCAGCAACCATCAACGTCACGTCAACCCAGAATTTAGCATGTGACGTTATCATTGCCTTATATTTACATTCTGTATGCTTAGACCCATTGACAAAAATTACATTCATAAATGCATAACACAGGTGTTCATAGAATCTCAGCACGTGGGTACTGATAGTAACCTGATCACACTGCGTAATAATACACTACAAAAACAACTCACTCGGAACGACCGACCTAGATGCTTAATTCTTACATCTTAAAATATTATTGAACTCTGCTTGGTGAAATATCCACGTATTCACGTGTCCTGTGCTACAAATAAACATTGAATATGGAACTACATTTTGTTGTGTTATTGTTGTTGACGGTTGCTAAGATCTCTCACGATAGTGTCACATTTCCCCGCGAAAAAACACTGTTCTCGCCACTGCGTTGCACCCGTGTATAAGCAGGAACAAACCCTGTTTATTTGTTTTATTCGTTGTTATATCGATCCACTGAAAGGATTCGTCAATGTAAATATAAGGAATGATATTTATTTTTTCAACATTTATGAGGTCATAACAACAATGGGTTTTTGGACATATTTTACATGAATCGCTAACGCGATTCATTCAATATGTCCATAAACCCATTGTTGTTATGACCTCATAAATGTTGAAAAAATAAAAATCATTCCTTAAATAAGTTATATGTACATTCTTGATGTTTGTTCTGTACATGAATCTACCAATTGAAAACAACTGCCATTAGACTATGAATACACTATGAATACAACCGGTCAGCTGATTTCACACACAATGACAAATCAAATTACGTATAGTACCGTTTCTGAGAAGACTTATATCCCCTTCTCCGTGATAACGTAGTTTCGAGAAATAATAGAAAACATTGGAAAATCATGAATGGCGTACCATTGTACTATTATTTTTATTTTTGTTATTTGAATTTTTATTTTTTTTATTTATAACATTCTCATATTAAATCCTGACTTCCGACTCGCAATCGGTTCCTCGTGGTCACGAACTTTCTAACACCACACGTCCGGCTGGGTAATCCCTGTGACATCAACTTGCACACACAGGGCACTTCATCCATTAATTTATCATCATTTACATCTGCAGTTTGTTTGACAAACAGCGTATTCAACGGCTGTGCATTTACATTCAACTGAGCTCTATGCCTAATGCCGACGGGTGTCCTGGACGATTACTATGGTGACCGATGAGTTGAAATAGTGCGGTAAACTTTGTGAAATATATAATATGCGGTGTTTAATGCAAAAATAACCAGATCAACTTTTAAAAATGAAAGGAATATATGAAGTTTCTGTGTAGGCTGGAGTTCTGGCTGTTCCATTTTTATGGTTTTCTGTCCGATACTAATATCAAAAATAATATATTTACAAAAAAAATGTAACTTTTTTTTATTGTAGTTCACCGTTCACCGTTACGTAAATATATGAATTGAATGGATTTTTGTTCATGTACATTGCGGCAATGAATAGCAGTAGCTGATCTACATATCTTCTGAAGAGCGCTAACGCTGTCCATATGATATGTAGATCATACAGCTACTGCTACTCATTGCCGCAATGTACATGAACAAAAATCCATTCAATCCCCATACACAATGGGGGACCAGTGTAGGTGAAAAAGAATCATGGCTGAAGTACACGTTATCTATAATTAAAATATATGTTAGTGTATCAATTGTCTTAACACACGGTATTCTCCCACCCTTCACAAGTGTGTCTCCCGTTTCAGCCGGGAATGATTAATATAATCTATTATCCCCTTGGGGGTGAGATAGGGGAATCTCAACCCTAGGGGGAAGATTCTTATGTTGCCAAACACGAGTGTTGAGATTCCCCTGTCTTACCTACAAGGGGGTGAATAATTCTTTTAAAATATATTTTTTTCTCTGTAATACATCATTCCATTGTGTTGAAAAAGTAAGGATATTTCCCGATAAAGTAATTTGTGAGTTTTATTACATGGTAGGTATGTTGTGTAGAATAATTTGTTCTGTAAAATAGATATGACGAAGACCACTAATATTGCCACTCTATGGGCATTCGAGCATAAAAGTCCTCTAATATTGTAACTATTGGGGCCTTCGAGCATGAAAATCAACTAATATTGCAATTCTTGGTGCCGTCCAGCGTAGAAGTCTACTAATATTGCAACTCTTTGGGCTGTCGAGCGCGGAAGTCCACTCATATTGCAACTCTTTGGGCTGTCGAGCGCGGAAGTCCACTAATATTGCAACTATTGGGGGCCTTCGAGCATAAAAGTCCTCTAATATTGTAACTATTGGGGGCCTTCGAGCATGAAAATCTACTAATATTGCAATTCTTGGCGCCGTCGAGCGTGGAAGTCCACTAATATTGCAACTCTTTGGCCTATCAAGCGCGGAAGTCCACTAATATTGCAACTCTTTGAACTGTCGAGCGCGGAAGTCCACTAATATTGCAACTCTTTTGGCTGTCGAGCGCGGAAGTCTACTAATATTGCAACTCTTTGGCCTATTCAAGGAGACAAATCCCTAACAAAACAAACAAGATTTGTTAAGCGGAGTGCGATAGGTTCTTACTGCTGAACTTTGGCGAAAACTTTGTTTGAAGTTTCATGGTCGCTACAGTAAATTGGGTTATCATGTCGAGATAAATGATGTATCATCCAAAATAATTAATTGAAATCCACACTCTGTCTTAGCTGGAATATAAAATAAATACTTAAAAGGAGGAAAAGGTGATTTATTCGTTACGTATAGTCTACGATGCAGCCCTTTTTGCTTAAAAGCTTAACCATTATGCATACATTACGAAATCAATAATTCTATCACAATGCAAACAAATAACTACATGTAGGACCTTATTACCATAAAAAACGTGAACATAGTTGCAATACGAAAGACGGAAACTACAAGGCGAATGATACATGTAACAAAAACACTTTTTACAACGCAAAGACTGATACATACATATATACATACATACATACATACATACATACATACATTATGTATAATGGAGCGAAACGATTAACAATACCGAAACGCCAACACTTCTACAATATCAACAACACTTAAACACTTGCCGCCTCCAAATGTCTACAATATGTAAATACCCTTCACCACGCAAACATCTAAAATTACAGTAACCATGCAACTACCTAAATAAAGTAGATATAAACGCCACGCAAACACTAATTCCGTGTAAACACTTCTGCATTGCAGACGAGTATAAAACGTTCTATATAGATTATTCTGTAAGGACGGGTTTACAAAGGTTAAACAAAATTACATGCATTTTCCCCATTTGGAACCCCATTCCCCTGCCATGCCCCAAATAGGTCTCTGGATTCCCTGCTGCGGCTAAGACTTAATTTCGTGCGTGCATACTCGTACACTCAGATCGTTTAAATACTGGTGATCAGAAAAAGAAACCTAACATTTTAATCAAGTAGACGGGGGAATCATTACATCGTACATCCACATAACAGGTAATCAGAGCTTTTTTTCGCTGATAATGAAGGTTGGCGTTTTAGCATTAAAGACAAGTCAGACTTGAAGGTCATTGATGAAGAACCCAGACATCCAAGTTTCCGGAACAGCCACGTTTTGTATAATAGACTGGCAGGTGATACATTTGGTAAAACTGTCCATTGCTCATGTAACTCTAACTTGCCACAAATCATGAACAGCTTGCTTTTTCCCTTATATTGGTCTTTCATAAATATAGAGGATTATTTCCAGATGATGTTAATCTTGTAAAGTTAATTTCCCAGCGAAAATTACTGAAGACTCTCAGTTGTCATAAAATACCAGTATAAATGACCTACAATAAAATATATTTGATGAGAGAAAATAATTTCCCGAATCTGTTTAAAATAAACAGCACGCAGGCGTATACGTACGGACTATCTATGAGTTGGTTCCATGGTTTTCAGCACAACTCGGCATGCATCCAAGCATTGCTTTTGTCATTATCTAAAGTTTATTTATTTGGCAGTGGTAATAATTTGCCATGTTGTGATAATAAAAATGGCGAAACACGTCGGGCACTGAAATCGTTAATTTGCGTTTGGTTTTTGCATTACAATTGTGTTTTTGAATGCTTTATACAGCCTGCCCGCCTAATGAGCCAATTATCTGGTAGGAGTCACTGTGCGCCTCTTTCGAGATCATTCTTGAATGTTTTTATGCCATTGTGAAATGATCAATATTGTCATTTGCCGATGAATTTCTATATTTTCGTTTGCAAATGAAATTCTTTTAATTTGACGCAAATTATTATTAAAAAAATAATTAAGCGACTTTTCCTTGCTCTGTAAACAAGATTGTTCAAAACAAATGTATTCGTGGTAATTAATTAGACTGTTTTTAAGAACGTGAATATTTAAAAAAAAATAAAAAAAAATCTGTTTGTTCATTGCACATATTATTTGTAATCGTTGTAATTACGCTTAATCTTACTGACTGATATGACGCAATAGACATTGTATTATAATTATTTGATGTTTAAATTATAAGTAAGAACTTTGTTACAAATATGAATAATTTTGAAGTTTTTGCTGACAAGAAAGACAAAATTAAAAGCACACGAACTTAGTGTTCTGTGTTGCTTCGGTCACATCAGTACAACCCGTCTAACGCCGACCATGTACGACGCTTTTGTTTTGCTACAAAGAGCAGATACTCCAAATGAAAAGCAGTGGCTTCACATAAGTGATCAAGTAAGACAAACACTTCAAAACTTTACAGAAAAATATCAGGGAGGTAAGTTCAGTTTAACCTCGATATACTACCACCATTTGTCCAAGATATTTTGACGTTATAAAGGCGCTGGGCGATAAATTGAGAAACTTAAAACAAAGTGCTTCAGAAAACAAAGAAAACCCCCAGATTGACAAGGTTTGGTGATAAGAGGGATGGCTAATGAAACAAAGGGCAATATATCGATGATTTATTGTAAAGACAGAAAATAAACCTTTCACGAGGCTATGGAATGAGATTTCAAGATGCTATAGAAAGAGGTATCACGAGGCTATAGAAAAAGGTATCAATATGCTATAGGAAGAGGTATCACGAGGCTATACAAAGAGGTTTTACAAGGCTATAGAAAAAGGTTCAAGGGCTAAAGAAAGAGGTGTCAATTGCTATAAAAAGAGGTGTCACGAGGCTATAGAAACAGGTTTCATGAGGAGGCCATAGAAAGAGGTTTCACGTGGTCATAGAACGAATTTTCACAAGACGATAGAAACAGGTTTCAAGAGTCTATATAAAGAGTTTCCAAGGGCTATAGAAAGAGGTTTCAAAATGCTTTAGAAAGAGGTGTTAAAATGCTATGGAAAGAGTTTCCAAGGGCTATAGAAAGAGATTTCAAGGGCTAAGGAAAAAGGTTTCACGAGGCGATAGACAGACTTTCCAAGGGCTATATAAAGATTTTTCACGAGACGATAGAAAGAGGTTTCATGAGGCTATAGATAGAGGGTTAACGAGGCTATAAAAAGAGGTTTTACCAGGCTATAGATAGAGGGTTAACGAGGCTTTAGAAAGAGGTTTCATGAGGCTATAAAAAGAGGTTTCACGAGGCTATAGAAAGATGTTTCATGAAGCTATAGATAGAGGGTTAACGAGGCTATACAAAGAGGTTTCACGATGCTATAGAAACAGGTTTCATGAGGCCATAGAAAGAGGTTTCATGAGATCATAGAAAGAAGTTTCACAAGACTATAGAAAGAGGTTTCAAGTGCTAAGGAAATAGGTTTTACGAGGCTATAAAAAGAGGTTTCACGAAGCTTTAGAAAGAGTTTCGAAGGGCTTTAGAAAAAGTGTCAAATTGCTATAGAAAGAGGTTTCACAAGGCTACAGAAAAATGTTCAAGAGCTAAAGAAAGAGGTGTCAAATGCTTCATGAGGCTATAGATAGAGGGTTAACGAGGCTATAGAATAAGGTTTCAAGAAAGTATAAAAAGAGTTTTCACGCGGGTATAGAAAGAAGTTTCACATAGCCATAGCAAAGGTGTCAAGATGCTATAGAAAGAGGTTGAAAAGGCTATAAAAAGAGGTTCAACGGCTAAAGAAAGAGGTATCAAATGCTATAGAAAGAGGTTTCACGATTATACCAAGAGGTTTAACGAGGCTAGAGAAACAGGTTTCATGAGGCCACAGAAAGAGGTCTCATGAGGTCATTGGAAGAGGTTTCACAAGGCTAAAGAAAGGGGGTTCAAGAGTCTATAGAAAGAGGTTTAGAAATCCTTTAGAAAGAGGTGTTAAAATGCTGTAGAAAGAGTTTCCAAGGGCTATAGTAAGAGGGGTCAAATGCTATAGAAACAGGTTTCATGAGGCCATAGAAAGAGGTTTCACGAGGTCATAAAAATAAGTTTCACAAGACTATAGAAAGAGGTTTCAAGTGCTAAGGAAATAGGTTTTATGAGGCTATAAAAAGAAGTTTCACGAGGCTATAGAAAGAGTTTCCAAGGGCTTTAGAAAGAGGTGTCAAATTGCTATAGAAAGAGGTTTCACAAGGCTATAGAAAAAGGTTCAAGGGCTAAAGAAAGAGGTGTCAAATGCTAAAGAAAGAGTTTTCAAGGGCTATAGAAAAAGGTATCAATATGCTATAGAAAGAGGTATCATGAGGCTAAAGAAAGAGGTTCAAGGGCTATAGAAAAAGGTGTCAAATTCTATAGAAAGAGGTTTCACGAGGCTATACAAAGAGGTTTCCCGAGTCTATAGGAACAGGATTCATGAGGCCATAGAAAGAGGTTTCACGTGGTCATAGAAAGAATATTCACAAGACGATAGAAAGAGTTTTCAAGAGTCCATAGAAAGAGTTTCCATGGGCTATAGAAAGAGGTTTCAAAATGCTTCAGAAAGAGATGTTAAAATGCTATAGAAAGAGTTTCCCAGGGCTATAGAAAGAGGTTTCAAGGGCTAAGGAAATCGGTTTCACGAAGCTGTAGAAAGCGTGTCCAAGGGCTATAGAAAGAGGTTTCAAGGGCTATAGAAAGAGGTTTCACGAGGCGATCGAAAGAGGTATTATGAGGCTATAGATAGACGGTTAACGAGGTTATAAAATGATATTTCACGAGGCTATATATAGAGGTTTCACGAGGCTATAAAAAGAGGTTTCATGAGGCTATAGAAAGAGGTTTCACAAGGCTATAGAACGAGTTTTCACGACGAGGCTATAAAAAGAGGTTGCATGAGGCTATAGATAGAGGGTTAACGCGGCTATAGAAAGAGGTGTCTTGAGGCCATAGAAAAAGGTTTCATGAGGCCAAAGAAAGAGGTTTCACGAGGTCATAGAAAGAAGTTTCGAAGAAAGGCTATAGAAAGAGGTTTCAAGAGTCTATAGAAAGAGTTTCCAAGGGCTATAGAAAGAGGTGTCAAGGGCTATAGAAAGAGGTTTCAAGGGCTAAGGAAATCGGTTTCACGAAGCTATAGACAGAGTTTCCAAGGGCTATAGAAAGAGGTGTCAAGGGCTATAGAAAGAGGTTTCACGAGGCAATAGAAAGAGGTTTTATGAGGCTATAGATAGAGGGTTAACGAGGCTATAAAAAGAAGTTTCACGAAGCTATAAAAAGAGTTGTCACGAGGCCACAGAAAAAGACGATAGAAAAAGGTTTCAAGAGTCTATAGAAAGAGTTTTCACGGGTTAAGGAAATAGATTTCAAGGGCTAAGGAAATAGGTTTCACGAGGCTATAGGAAGAGTTTCCAACGGCTATAGAAAGAGGTGTCACGAGGCTATAGAAAGAGGTGTCACGAGGCTATAGATAGAAGGTTCACGAGGCTATAAAAAGAGGTTTTATGAGGCTATAGATAGAAGGTTCACGAGGCTATAAAAGAGATTCACGAGGCTTTAGAAAGAGGTGTTAAAATGCTATAGAAAGAGTTTCCAAGGGCTATAGAAAGAGGTTTCAAGGGCTGAGGAAATCGGTTTCACGAAGTTATAGACAGAGTTTCAAAGGGCTATAGAAAGAGGTTTCAAGGGTTATAGAAAGAGGTTTCATGAGGCGATAAATAAAGGGTTAACGAGGCTATACAATGAGGTTTCACGAGGCTTTAGATAGAGGGTTAACGAGGCTTAAGAAAGAGGTTTCACGAGGCTATAAAAAGAGGTTTCATGAGACTATAAAAAGAGGTTTCAGGAGACTATAAAAAGAGGTTTCAGGAGACTATAAAAAGAGGTTTCATGAGACTATAAAAAGAGGTTTCGGGAGACTATAAAAAGAGGTTTCACGAGGCTATTAAAAGAGGTTTCAGGTTATGAGGTATCAGAAATGTTAAAAACTAGGAGCGCCATGTTATGAAAAATACAGATCTCAATTAATGAATGGTTTATGATTGTATTTATGAAAAGTAATTCAAGTATTAAGAGACACATGTTTTACATGGATGAAAATAATAGCTTGCAAGCCGGTGATTGAAGGATGACCCTTTTGATGATAAAGTACACAATTTTCAAGATAAGGAGTTTCTAATAATGAAAGGTAAAAATTTAAAGAATGAGAAGCAGAAGATTCAAGTAGTAACATGCAACGGATTTGAGATTTCATATTGAAAACGTCCTCCTCCTAAACATCGATACTTCAAATTATAAGCACGTGCTTCTAAAGAAGAACCGAGACAAAAATTCAAGTCAAAAGGGCCTGGTGATAGATATGCAGTTTAAACTGAGCTACATGCTTTTAGCTACCAAGTTCTGATGTTTGAAATGCACTATGTATAATCCTCATCCTCAATACACCTGATAAATCGCAGGCTTGATAAATGTCCTTTGGAAATTATGAAGGAGCGACACCCGATGTCAAAGCCAGTAAATGACACCGTTATGAGACCGCGTGATTCTTTTGATGTACATGAAATGATCCTAGTCTTCTCGTCTCATCCACAAGGTGGAGCCTTCGATTTTGCTATGAGATGCATAGTGCAGAGAGCGTAACACCTGGAGTATTGAGAATGGTATAATTCTCGGATTAAGTTGTTATGCTTCGGAGGTCGTTGGCATCCAATCACAGAGAAACTACCGACGTCATATCAATATGTTATGGTGAATTTCCCTAGCTGCATGGTACCGAAGCTTAATTTTAAGAAAGTCCATCTTGTCCAGAATATAAAACTTCATTTATTGTATACACGGTCAGTGGAGCTTTCTACAATAATATACGCCATGAATACAATCCTCAGTAAAGAATTAAGATTCATTAAATGAGTCATTGAAGTCTTTGTTTCTTAATACGAACATAATTCTGAATGTAATTTTTGTAAAGATACTTGGGATTGTATTGTGCTTGAACGTTAGTTCGGGTCCAGGACTCGGATGTTCTTTTTTCCCTTGAAATTGACATTTTCTTTCGTGAAATGCATGTACAATAATCCTACCCTTTTAGACATTCGGTATAACTGGCGTCACACTACGTATATAATCTGTCTGCAACCCAAAACTGTCAATCATTGGAGTAGATTCTCATTTTTTTTCTTGTCGAATAAAATGCTCTTGAAAGCTGAACTAATGCTATTTTTGAAATATTCTTTTCTAACTTACCGGTGACAATCGAGTCGACATGTACATGCAGTTGTAAGGTAATTTCCGACTATTACATGGAGCAGATGAGAAGTCGAAATTAGTCGGTATTAACAGCGGGATATTGGTCAGCTTAATTACCGGAACTCTGTTAAGTCTATTACACAATATGAATGATAAATAAATTACTTTGAATACATAATTATGGGTTCGACCATCAACCGTAGACCAACGTTAGGCTAATCCCTCTAATTTGGTTACGTATTTCGAGAACTATGTGGGGTACTCGCCAGGTATTGGCCGTAAGTCGGTGGGTTTTCTCCGGGAACTCCGGCTTTCCTACACCACCAAATCCTGTCACGTCCTTTAATGACCATAGCTGTTAATAGGACGTAAAACAAGCCAAGCCAAAACCAACCTCTCCACATTATGCATATTAAATATTACCAAAGGACGTTCGTTCATTCTCTTAAATAGACATTGATCATCACCTGAGTCTTTGTTCCAACAATTCATCAGTTTACCGTTTTTGTACCTAAAACGTGACAGGGGAAAGAGGGCTAGAAAATTGACATGCAACTTAAAGAAGTAATTTTATGTATTCAATTTTCACAACATGATATGTTTTTGTCAATTCAAATGTATATCGACTTTATTGGTTGTTCATCAAGGTCACATGGAGAATTTAAGGTTACATGTAGAAATAATAACGGAAGCATAACTTTTTATAACTTTCTATATATTTTGATATCATTTTTCAGAAGCTTATTCGTTTCGAAACTGGTGCCAGTTTAGATAAGAAATCAGAACCCCCTTTTACTCTGAAATATGTAACTTCTGCTTATTTTGATTGTTATTCCTCAATACATGTATAATCCAAAACACCAAAGTGTCCAAACGAAGGATACAGTTACACATGTTCAAAAGCCCACGTGATCCCAATAGTTTTTCGCGTTCACTTTCCTTTAAACCGTCCGTGTTACCAGAGACGTATATAACTAAAAAGCTTTGGTGTAATCGTAATCAGCAGTCAATAAAGCTAATGATAAATTGACATTAAAACAATATTCATTGAAATTAGCATACACAACTTGATATATACCTCTTTGAATAACAGGCAAATTTGGGCCGTTTTTCAACAAGTGTCCCCTTTTGGGTGATGTCTCGTTTTGGGTACTGTCTCGTTTTGGGTACTACAATGTCTCTCAGTTGGGTACAGTGACGGTGTATGTGGTAAAGAACCAACCGTTTGGTTTACATGCCAACGTTAGTTATCATACAGCAAATATATGTTATCTTCCAATACACATAACAATTAAAAAGCTATATAGCAATTGGTAGCTAGTAAATGAATTAGTATCAAGATCGGATATAGCCTACTCCTTCCAGGGCTGAAGTCATTCCAACACCTACTTGGCTTTAGAGTAAGGACATCCGGAGTTCCGCAGCAAAAACTGAAGATGACCACTTGAGATGGACAATAAATGACCAACATCCATTAAGGGACACTTTATATTTACCTGGACAGAATGCGTGGTTGGATGCATCTAGCATAATAAAGGACACAGGTCAACATTACGATGAGTATACAGTGACAGGTCTTTAAACATCTGGATGAAAAAATAAACCTCATTCTCGTTATAATTATAACTTATCTCCTATTTCATAACATTTAACGTAAGCAAACTAATCGCGGGATTTAAGAATTTGCGGATTGTGTTAAAACCGCCATTATAGCGAAATGATTCAGTTCACTATTCAGTTCGACGGCGTCATTGTTTTTTTGTCAGAATCTGAGCTAAAAGCAAATGTGTACAGTGCAAACTACCGCATGCCCGTGTCAGGGATGTGCCATACGTTGTATATAGGTTGGCTAACGAATCACGCCAAGGTACTGACAATATATGATACTGTTCTGATAAAATAAAACAAACATGTACTTTCAGTAGGATTCCGACATTAACGTTGGGATTTGGTTATCTTTTTATAGTATGGAATGTTATATGTTTTACCTGAAAGTACACTGCCAAGTAAACTTATAGGAATTTATAATATGACAAAAGCACACGTTTTTAATTTTAAGCATGCTTTAGGCTTGTATATACATTGTCCTACATTACATTTGCTATGCTATGCATTATATGCACATTGTAGGACATGCATCTCATCATTATTATTATTATTTTTATTATGACGCTTTATCAGAAAATATTTAGAACCCTTGTTTTGTTATAAAAAGGAATGCTAGATTTGTTTAGAAAAATATGTATTTATCCAAATATCTCGTAAACTGTAAAACATCAAATTGTGTCCGTAAACTATGGACAAACAGTTTAACAGTTGGACTTTCTCTCATTGTGGCCTCAAACGAGAGTTTGTCTAGATGTCTTTGGTGTGGTGAACCACACAGCCTATTTTGATTAACCTCTAAACATCTACTTGCTGCCAAATGTATTTTGATCTGAGCATTCCCAGTCTTATCCCCTATCGGAGATTACGACCATACTTTTTAACATGACACTTTGACAGTTGAGTAATAATGGTTGAGCGTTTCATCGGTGTTTATTTCATTGTGATCTATTTTAACGAAGTTTAATGTCTAAACCTATTTCAAACAGAATTTACAATACATAACGTATAGATCGTATGTCCTTGGATCTGATTTGAATTTATGTGTTTTGTGTAGTTTTTAAGCGTATCGGCATGTACACGTATAATCTGGAGACGTGTTTAAATCAGTTAAATATGTAACCCTCACTATAATTGGATATAACAAAATAAATCTTGTGTGAGGGATACCTCACTATCTCTTACAGATCATGGCAATTTTACAATTGTTGCTAAAGTATGGAACCCTATAAGGACCATATTGATTTCGTTTTTTCTATATGAACGTTATATGAAGAGAACGGCATCAAGGTTCAGCAAGCTGAAGGAAAACACTAAGAACAAAGTTTTAAATATATTAATCCTTGTCTAGCTCTATATTTTTTAACGGGACAATATTTCGCAACCAACTTCATAGATACGATATAAACTTTACTAATTTTGCCACAATTGTGAAACAAGGCTTTTCAACTTTTATCAATCACTCTTGTTCCCTAGGAGGGCAGTATGCAGGGAGGAAAAACTAGAGTACTCCTAGAGAGAAAACGTTGCCGACCAGGTAAACTAACTACGTCCGATTGAGGAATCCAACACTGGTCGCTATTAAATGACAACAACCCTATATCTCATAAACCACAGACATATACATCAATCTGAATTAGTATTCTTATCTAAAGTGGCCTTGTTCTTTTTTTGTTTTGTTTTTGTTTTGTATATTGCGACTATTTTTGCGTTATTTAATTCACACATATTTTAATATTTTAATGTTACAATTAATATACTCCTTAAAGATCACACAATTTTAACATATATTCTAAAATGAAGAACATTTTATGTAATTTGGAAAAGAAAACTGTAAACATGTTTATAGTGCTGGTGTACTTATTAAGTGCATTACGTATCCGTATGGTGCTATACCATTCCCATTCCGTCCGTTCCGCATTCAATCATCTTCCGTCCACTTGGCAGTATCCGTTATCATCACCTCTGAGGTGCACGCGTTCCTAACATATCAGTATATGCTCCAGCTGCGGGCCTTGCCTGTCAAGACACGTAACAGTCTGAGGTCTGCACACTATGGCCAAAAAAATTCCACAAAAAAGTTGATTGTTGAGTGGCGCAGTGGATAGTGCACTCGTCTTTAGTCATTCATCATTAAGATGAAAATACTTAAGACTCGTTGTTGAGAATTTTTCTTTTTATGATATTTCTACGTCCGTAAGGATCATTTTTTCTGCTTTTATAATATATTTCTAATTACGGATCGACTTCACAAAAACTTTATTTTAAGTAGATGAATGTACTAAAGACTCGTTGTTGAGAAATTTTCTTTTATAATATGTATATATATATATGATCAACAAGATGTGTACTTGTAAATTTCACGTGACCTACAATATACCTTATATTCATAAAACGCATAGTGTGCCGACCTCAGACTATTACGTGTCTTGCCGTCTCTTAATACCCCGTCATTCAATAAAGTGGATTGTTGAGTGGCGCAGTGGATAGTGCACTCGTCTTTCACAAAGACGGTCAGTGTTGGATTCCTCAATCGGACGTAGTTAGTTAACCTGGTCGGCAACGTTTTCTCTCTAGGAGTACTCTAGTTTTTCTCCCTGCATACTGCCCTGCTAGGGAACAAGAGTGATTGATACAAGTTGAAAAGCCTTGTTTCACAATTGTGGCAAAATTAATAAAGTTTATATCTTATCTATGAAGTTTGCTTGCCACGTTCAAAAATAAAGTATTATAATATATATATATATTATAAACTCTGTAATCATCGGAAAACTTAATGTATAATAACATATTATATATATATAAAGAATAGTTAATACATGTACATGTATGCAGTTCTAAAAAGTCTATCCATCTTACAGTTTCATGATTACGTAATCGATTGATAACGTTTATTATTACTAAATATGTGATAAAGTCTGCTTATCGAGGGCAAGTATATTTCTATAGAACCATTAAAACACTAAATGATGATATTAATATGAAAAAAATATATTTTCTTAAAAAATAACTACGTGTATCTCAGTATATTCTCAATTTTTTAAAATAAATCTCAAAATTATTACCAAGATAAGAAGTCCTTAAATAGGTTATAGTCTTTATGTCTTATGCTATATAATCTTTCTTATAATGTTTCGAAAATATCTTGAATCTGTTTATAAATCCATGGTTAGGCTATTATTCTTGAAAAGAGTAATGTTGTACAGAAAAGTAGTTGCAATATCAGGTAATTGCGATCAAAGAGCACGAGACACAATCATAATACAGCGAGACTTACAAAGAAATAAATTGTACAAAAATTTGAGATAGGAATATTAGAGCGATAAAAGAAAGAATCTTTGATTAAAAACATTATTGAAAATAATAACGAAAACAATTTCAGTTTGGTTCTCTAACAGGAGCCATACTTGCTATATTTATCTGAGTCTATATATCAGATGTAATCCATTATGAGGATGAAAGAGGTTTAGATTTTAACGAGCTTTTTAAGTTTTCCAATGATTACAGAGTTTATCATAATACATTCCAGGTATACATGTTTTCACCAGAATATCGCTATCAAATGACAACAACACTATATTTAAATAAAACCACAGACATATACATCAATCTGAATTAGTAATCTTATCTAGAGTGGCGGTATATTTTTTTGTTTTTTGTTTTGTTTTTTTATTTTGTAGATTGCAGACTATTTTTGCATTCTTTAATTCATAACAAACATATTGAAGTAGTTTAATCTTACAACTTATGTACTTCTTCAAGATCACACAATTTTAACATACAATATGTATTTTACAAAAAATAAATTAAAAAAAAATGTAATTTGGAATAGAAAACTGTAAACTTGTTTATAGTGCTGGTGTACTTATTAAGTGCATTACGTATCCGTATGGTGCCATACCATTCGCATTCCGTCCGTTCCGCATTCAATCATCTTCCGTCCACTTGGCAGTACCCGTCATCCACACCTCTGAGGTGCACGCGTTCCTAACATATCATTCAACGGGCTCTCCGATTGCAGTTAGTCATTCCGACCTGAACACGACCCAAACCCTTTTCTGAAGCCGGAAAACGCAAAAAAAATATCCTTGCATTCGTAGATGGGTGCTATCAAACAAAAGGAAACACTTTTTCAACAGCTTTCTGAATGCATCATATAATCGGTGTAATAGGATCGGTTATCGCCAAGAGCGAGAGGTAACCTGTTCCTAAAGTTCCGCCTTGTGTACTGTGACACTGTCTAGATAAGCATGGCCCGCAGCTGGAGCATATACAATTAACGCACAGGATGGCTTCGTTAATCGACCGGGTTTCTGTATATCTTTTACTGGCGAGGAACATGATAGTTTAGATTTCTTTTGTTTTGACTTTGACTTTATAGCACTGTAACAGATTGCAGCAGTTGTTTGCGCCGATGACATGGCAAAAAGACCAAACTGTTAAGAAATGTCGTGCTATCACAATTAAAAAGTCTGTTCCGTAAAGTGAACTTTTGGTAAGCCCTCCGGTATCCTCTTCCACCTTTGGTAGCAAGGTTACTTTTGGTCATAACCTCTGGTGAGCGAGGTGCACTCATTAGCCTCTGGTTTCAAGGCTTATTATATTAGTCACCACTACGTGACAGATTAGACAACACCAAAGGTAAAATTAATTAAATATGTTTAATTATTATTTACAAAGCAACCATAATAACAACCAGATGATATTTTATTAAATACACATTTGTACAGTTTATAATTTGTGCTTACGTTACTAGTACGAACTTAGGTAGCAATATAGAAGTCTCTCATGAAATATACTCTTTATCTTAGTTCAAACAACTGAGTATCACAATAACAGACCTTCTATAAGTACTGAGTTCCATAAGTCTACGTATGGCATTGACAGTTATTAACGTAAACAAAAGAATCCCCACTCTTGAAATATCATGTGAAGTCACTACACGCTTACATGGCTACATGTCGTACCTAGGAAGTATAGGGTCTGATCTACGGTTAGGAAAGGTTTGCTGTTCTGAGACCGAAGAACAATACTAACCTCCACAACCAGGGTGTGACCGAAGCTATGGCAGGAAATACCCCCGATGTGCCCCAAATTAATATACAGCTATTCCTAATATCCTAATTGGCTGATAAAAAAACCGAGACAGAAAACTACCTCCAGTACCGAAAATGCCCAGATACTTTAGGACTCACACAACTAAATCATTTACTATTGGTTATTACCAAACATTTTAGCTAATAACTTTAATATTTGAAGTTAAAAACCAGTGACAACGGTCTAGATTCATAAATACATACCTAGCAAAGGCTAAAAAATTACTTTTTTGGTAGGTTTAGTGGCATATTGGAGTGTCACAGCGCAAAGAAGTTGACAACCGGAAGTTTACAAGCAAAAACGGTGACACAAAACAGAAACGCCCCCAGACATTTTGCCCCTGTGCAAATTCGCACACAGACATGGAAATATATCAAAAGTATAAATTTTTCAAAGGTTCAATACCTAAACATTTCATTTATCTAAACATCTGTCATCAGTTCCTTATTAAACTCCTACAGTGGCCCAGTAATTAGCCGGAACCTATTTTAGATAGGAACTACAATCGTATGAAACACTTGAATGGCTGAATTAGTTGTGTGATTCCTTTACCGTAGCAGAACATATAGTATCGAGTTTACAAGATTCGCGGTGCCTAAAATGGTACATGGTACGTTTGACAGAACATAATTAAGGTAAACTTAAAAATATATATTTTAAAATGACCACCAATTTAAACCGAGCTTTATTCCTAGTTCCGACATGAAAACTCACCTAAAAGAAGTCCGATAAGTAAATGTAAACAAACAATTATTGAACATGTTTATAACTGATAATTATATTCTCCAATGCTTAACAACTGTACATTTAAGTATTTCTCACCTTGTTACGTAACAATTAGAACCAGATAATGAGGAAACCGTTCGGGAAAACATCTAATTCCCTCGAGAAAAAAATATAATATTTTAGGACTATAAACGGACAACTAAATACCGCACATGGACGATCTCTCATAATACAAGGATAGCATAAGGACGAACGAGGACATCATAACGTGTATTGGTCCTAGACAATTACATGAAATACAGAAAAACGACATACAGATTTAATGCTGCAGAGAAACCGTTAATACAGGGCCATCACCTCATTCAAGATACTTAAAAACGTAGTTCTAGTAATTTCTATTTAAGCAAGTATTTATATCGCAACCAAGTTTTTAGTAAACATGAACTGTGTATGGAACTAATCCGTTAGTCAGCAATAGTCTTCGCGAAACAAACCCATTGTAAAAGGTTTTAATATGATATGTAAATTACAGATAAAAACGTATATGTTATATATCCAGTATAAAGTGGTCGCTAGTTGGTTTGCAGTTTTAAATTTTAGCATATGCCAGCTGGCCCACTGGGTGGCTAGTATAATGATTACATACATGTATAACGACGGTCCGAGTGGATGACTATTACATACATAAGTATTAACCACATGGAAAAGTCATAAACCACAAGATCGCCATTGTTGGTTTCTTCTGTACCTCTAATTCGAGTGTACTTTAGAAAGTTCCAAATTATTCAGGTGCCCCCATATTAGTCCTCCTATGTGATCATACAATTAAATATAGCAGGTAAATTGTTTTCAAGTATTCCAGAGTATTATCGGACTTTGTGGTATGCAGTAGGTAAGAAGGATGGGTACATATAGTGGTAAGTATTTCAACACCTGAAGATAGATTATTAACACCCTCCATCAATACATGACTATTGACTCTATTTCTATCCACATTTGATTTTAAAATTTTGGTAAAATTCGAAGAAAGCTGACACTGTAAATGACTGAATGAATATAGCAATGCTTTGTAGACGACGTACACACAATTGAAAGGAGCAGGCAAATGCATGGTTTATCGTGAAATCTACATGTACATGTAATCTTCATAAGCTTTTCGATGAGCATATTTCAGCGGTAGATTTCTTAGCCTATCTTAATTTAATTAACTTTAATGATGTCATGAACGACATTAAGATTACGTTGCGTTTCAGCACGTCAGCCGATAAGATACTTAACCCTGTTTTTTACAGAAATGATTTGTGTTGAATAGCTTCTTAGTAAGATTTATAACAAGATGCTGTTCCTAAACTATATGTCAATGATTGCTGTTATCTAAGGCATACATTTTCTACGTGAGTTTTAAAAATAGGTAACTTAAGCTGTTATACTCCCAATTTCAGCTAAAGTGGCAATTGGAATGTTAAAATATATAATTCAAAAGGATGAGATAAATCGATAGCAAGCTTCAACCTCTACTGTAATGTTATTTAATTTCATGAGACTAATATTTTGTGTTGGTCAGTCGAGAACTAGTTCGCGGGTATTAAATTTCGCGCAACATTGCCAGGTGAACATATCGTGCTCTAAAGAATACTTTTGTATTTGGATGATAAAGTATATTTTACAAGTGTTTGTGAAAATAAAAGAAAATACGATACTGAATTATTATTTCAGAATAAAAATTTTTGGCAGTAAATTGGTATTTGTTTGTGTGTCTATATTTATTAATATGTATTCATGGAGATTATAATCGATTGCATTCGCTTTGTATTTAATTACGCGCTATCTTTGGTGATCGCGATTACAGCGAAAATAAATACTCCGGAAGAACTATTTACTGTACAGTATTCGGTTATTTTTTTCTATCTCTGCTGCAAAAAATATCACTTATTTATCATGTGTGTATTTCTTTAGAAAAAGACAGTGATACCTGTTTTCCATCCTTTTTATGCAGGCACCAAATTGTCAGGGTGCCACAATATATAATGGCGGCAAAGTGAGTGTAACATTACAGGCATAGTTTGACGTTTTCAGGCCTAGACAAAACATGTTGGCTTACAGAACATAATTTCAATTGATATGCCGTGGTCTAAGAAAATGTAGTGCAACCGACAGAGTTATCTAATTTGGCTAGACAATTTTGAGAGTAAGACATCGAATATTATGTAATAACAGATGATCTTATTTTAGCTTCCGCTTAATTTTTGTTTTCTTTCTATAAAACTAGTTATGAAATTGAGGCTGTACGGTGCGAAATTGAAATATTCCAAACAAATTTCATAATTATCTCCTGATATGGCAACGAATGTGAGATTCGTTTTGTCATTTGAACCTCAAAAATCATTTTTGGAACGTTTGGAAAGCTACAAAAAGGCAATGCAACTATACTCAAGATACCAAATAAACAAACAAATCACATAGCATGTTACATGTATTAATACATCGAATCAATAATAGTCCGAAAAATAATAAATAAATAACTAAACAATTATTACTAAGAACAGTTTTGATAGATAAAAAAGTAAGGCTGAATTACTAAAAACACACGAATATGTGTTTTGGATCATGCTGCTATATTGAGTATATATTGCACGTAACACAATGCTGACGTCACACAAATACTTCAGGATACCAGACGCCGTATGTCGTGTCTGGTGACAGGTTCCTTGACAGGCGCTGGCTTAATTTCATTGTGATGAGAAATAAACCAAAGATCAATCAAAGTGTTCAAACTGGCTTGAAATGACAGAATTGGTATCGGAGGTGATTGTTTTGTCCATATTACCGAATATTGTGTCGCATAGTTATTCTTAGACAATGCTAAAGGAGCTGAATTGAGTTTAGAAATGCTGCTATATTTCTAACTTCCTCAGTGATTGTAGTCGGTTATTTAGTTTCCTGTGATATACACAATCTGGTTTGCATGGTTTTATTTCTTTTCTTTTCATTTTGTAGGTATTTACAACAATTGCTTGTCGTATACAACTCTGATCAGTGATCAACTGTTTTTCATTAAGTTGAGTTCTTAACTGATTAGTGTGTGTCGAAATGATAAAAAGGAATCACTTTGTCTGTAGTAATCAGCTGCTCTGTGTATCGCGTACCGGGCCCACTTGTATAAAACATCTCAACTCTTGAGATTTCCTCAAGTCTAAGATTTCCCATAGACAATACATTGCTTGAGAATTTCCTTAACTTTGAGATGTTTTATACAAGTGGGCCCTGTAGGGCTTGTAACGTTAAACAGAGCACCTACATTGTACCTAGGTTGCCTGGGGTAGCCATAATGTTTGCTTTACATTTTTTTTTTTCAACTCCTTATGTACTTCTCTCTTTGTTGACATCACCAAATTGCTGGCATTGAAATTCAAATTCATAGTTGCCACCATTTTTACTTTCATGTACAAAATAACAAGTTTGCTTCAAACGCGCACGGATTGATTGCAACTTGATCAAGTAAATCTCTTTGAAGTGTTTTACAACACATTACTTAACGAAATAAATGTTATGTTGTTACAATGAATGTGATGCTGAAACCTTAGTCCTTTAAATTAATTACTTCTCCTACAGTGCGAGGCAGCGGAGCAATACTTCATACCGGGGAATTTTCGTCTAGTCAAATTTTCGCTCTAAATTGAATTCGCCCTTCGCAGTTAATTTCTACATATATTATGTAATTTACCAATATTCACTGTAATGCTAAATACGCCCTCATTACGGAGGGCAACAAAGTAAAGCGAAACTTAATTGCAGCGATAATTTCCCAGTATACAGTATATTCTACCGCACAAGCAAGTGAAAAACAAGCTTTTAGCTGGGTTTAGGTGAGATTTCATGTCAGAGGTTCGATGAACGTGTGTTCATCATGTAAAGTAGTAGACAAAATACGAGTTAATCTTCTGATTTAGATTAGTAGTTTATTGGTGCCATCTGGGGGTCGAATGCATGTTTCCTATATAAACAATCCTAATGTCATAGTCTTCAGGTTTTAATAATCTCCTGTTTCCCGCTCACGTGTTAAATGCATGCGACATGTTGGATCCGTGCAATGCCTACACTGTCTGTGTTGTGATTCGGGAACGTGCATTAGGCACGGCCGTCTTACCATGCAATGGTGCTGTATTTAGCTGTGACATTAATCGTTTGCTGTCAGGAAATGTTTCTCCAGTCTACATAGTCAGTAGGCATCAACGCATTCATTCATCACACACCCAACCTTCATGTGCCAAATTGTGTGTAATGAACATAGAACTGCACAAGTTGTAATATTGGAAGGCTATCTGTGTCAGGCGTGCCATGCTGATGTGGCGTGTGCTATCCCATTATCGTGCCGCCCCGCATCATCTAGGCCACCGGGTCGATCACAGGATCAATCAATCTGCAGGTCGGACGGTCAAACTACAAAATTGAAGTTGACACTTTATTCATTTTTGTATATTTTTTCCTAACGAAATGTGACCTATAATGAAACAATTTAACAAAAATCATTGATAAGTGAAATGAAATATGATATTGTTTTTTCATATCACAACTTGATACATTCAGAACTGAAAATAGATATAATGAATATATAACACTGACTTGCACACAGCTTATCTTTCAACGAACATACCATTAGAACTGTTACATATATGGCGTTGTTTCTAGGATAGTTATTTTAAATATTTGTCGTTTGTTGTTACATGTCAAACTCGTTGTTTCCCATGCTACGTATCTAAATAGCAAATAACGCTTTGTTAAGTTTCATTTTAAAATATTTCTTTATATGGTTATTCAATCCGACAAGACGCTCTAAGCAGAGACTGACTAGACTGGTTGAAGGATACTTCGCTTACACCACGTACAAAGCACTATTTATAAATGGCTGGTTAGCATGTTCGCATGTTAGCTAACCATGATTAGCATGGGTAGCGTTCATCAGTGTTTATTTTCCGG
This sequence comes from Mizuhopecten yessoensis, assembly GCF_002113885.1. Taxonomy (NCBI): domain Eukaryota; kingdom Metazoa; phylum Mollusca; class Bivalvia; order Pectinida; family Pectinidae; genus Mizuhopecten; species Mizuhopecten yessoensis. The sequence continues at coordinate 601,494 of NW_018480065.1, read as the reverse complement.
TTTAAGCGTTCATCAGTCTTTTTTTCTTTTGACCGGCCATTGGAAAAGAATTCTGTGTAGAGTTTACAAGGGACAATTTTATAGGTTTATGAGGTATTAGAACTAATATATATATCACATAATTGGTCCTGACGATATCGTGGATAATACGGACGAATTTGTCGTAATATTATTATTGGTATGAACACGAAACATTGATCCATGATAGCTGTGGGTTATAGTATGAAACATTGTTCATGATATACATTGAGCGGCTCTTAAACTTGGAGACTATTAATGCCCGTTCTGGTTGTGCAAGAGTGATATTATGATCGTTTTTATTATGCTATACTTATTTAATCTAAGAAAATGCCACAACGTCAATACATTGGCCATTTCGCATGAAACAACAAAGGACATCTCAAGAGTCAGGTCAATTTCTACACAACAACATTGTCACACTAGGAAAATTGGTGTATAAAACTCACCCGGTCCCATTTTTCTGACAATTGGCTAAATTAAGTAGATAGGGATACATTACTGAAAATAGATAAAGGAATTGATAGAAGTGATAAAGACAACAAGACTTTCATAAGGAAAAGTAATTTCAGTTTTACAATAAGAAAAGAAAAAAACGCTTATGCAGGGAGTAATACATTGGTCCCATAAATTATCATGTAACATATATAAAACATCAGCCTCTGATATCCTTGAACCTGTAGAGATGGGGACAATATATCAAGTAGCAATTTACTACTTTACATATTAAAAACAGAAATTTAAAAATAACGAGGTGAAAATACATATCCTTATATATTTCTTCTGTTACGAAAAATGTTTTCCTTTTCAGAATTGTGATAATGCATCTTCATTATCCAGGGCTCGATGTAATTGCCAATTTTCCGCGGGATATCTTTCCGTGTGCCATTAGTGCAAACATAGTTATCGCGTCTTTACTTCTATGTGATTTGATGAGCTTATCGCATAGTTAATCGAATTCTGAGGTGATAAGGCAATAAGAATTCACGAGCTTCTGATGGATAGAAAACATTGTTCATTATTAGCTTACAAAAAAACGTGTTTAAATGACTGCGTGAAAAAGGCGTAGATTTTAGGAATGCTCTACGTTTTGCATACGTCAATAAGCTTTGCGGATGGATATATGGGCTACCGGCGCAAGCGGTGAGTGCGGCCGATAAGATTTTCGGAAGGTCTACTATCTGGTATAAGTATGTAAGTAACCACGAGTAGTCGATTGCACCCTGTCTGAGACGATCAACATTTCACCAGCATCTTATAAAATATCTCAGGATGTTAACAAGTATATTATACTAAAGAATCTGCCTCACGTTAATTTGTTTTTAACTTTCAAGAACATAAAAGTGGAAAAGGAATGTCAACTATAAATGTTTACTATTTCAAAGATAATGGGTTGACATGTGGTAAAGTGTATGCTGAACAAGTTACCTGGTATGTTGAAAAACAGTGACAGCTCTCGAAAAGTTTGTCGTTTTTTAACTATCACACTCCTACATCTCTCGAAATTGTGTTTGGGATTTTCAGTTATTTTTAATCCCATTCAGACAGCTGGGTTTAATTATTTACATAGTTTTAATCACACACTCACAGCTCTCGAACAAGTGTAATTTATTCATTTTGAAAGATACACTTCACTTCCATTTAATGCCATGGCATCCAATTAACACAACAGGCCGTTTTGTTTTGGAGAAACTAGCATGTGCTATTGTTTGGAGCAACCATAACTTGTTAGCTTAGTGGACTGGAGTAACAAGAAAAGTCAAGTCAACTCTAGTTCACTAGCTAGTGCACTGAAGTTCACATCATTGTGCATTGGAGTTAACACTGAAGTGAACTAGAGTGCACTTCAATGTTTTGTCTAGTACGATGACGTTGATACTTTTAAAATGAAAAAGTACTTATCCCTTGATAAAAAAAACTTCAACCCTATATGATCCATAAGAAAAATGTCGTCCGTATCTTCTGCAACAATTTATTCTAGAACATGGTCACTGACAAAAAATCACACATGGATTAACATCTATATATATCTGTTTATACTGGATATTTGAAATGAGAAGTGAACTTAAAGCTTGTTTATTACCTGTACAATAGTTTATTTATGATAATATTTTGAAAACTAAAGCGTTTTTGTCGTGCCATTGAGATGACGTCATAACTGCTGACATGATTGAAAAACCGTCTATGGTGATGTCTGAATCAAAAAGTACATGATACGATATTATGTGGACACATTCATTGTATAACACAGAAGTTATGCTATCAAAATATGCAATTTCTGGAAACACACAAGAATAAAGTCACAAGTCAAAAGTCTTTCCACGTTTTATTTTTTTAAATAATTACAAATTGACTATTACATTGCCTGTGTGGGCTCTGAAATATTTCATTTTCATTCTGTTTAGCATTGTCATTAAGTAGAAACAAATATGTTAAGTGCGGATAGCATGCGATAATTTCTTATTACAAAGACTTAATAAGTTAATTTGCATGTGCATGTATAATTCTAGGCTATTTTTAAGATAAGTGTCAGTGTCGGAGAGAGACATATACTTACAAGATACCCGAAACTGTCAGTTTGATCAGCGGTATTAAATATAATGAACATTTGTTTCAAACAGAGAAGGGACCAAAGATCTATACTGTTCTATTCGTCAGCCAGACTCGATACACAGGACAATAAGTAGTGCTGTAATATTGTGTGTGCGCCTACTAATAAAAACATGCTTTCCAATGATGCGTTGACGTACAATGTAATTCTACGAACGATATATTTCGTCCTCTAGCGGTTAATAATTATTTGTAAAGGGTTGCTGAAAAATATCTGCCATTATGTCAAAATAATTATATTATATCAAGTTTTAAACGCATCTTGCAAATAGACAAAAAAGACTAACTTACCGTTTTTACAGGGTGACCTAGTTTCCCTTTGACGTGAAAAATTGCCCAATACTAGCAATTACCACGAAAAGAGGTTGGACACGTGTATCTTCGTAATGATATAGATTCCTCGTCAAGATATTGTAAATTTGACGTAAATTGCTGCGAATAAAACAGCACTAACGAAAATAAATTGTTTCGAAATCGGGAGTTGAACATTTCTCCTAACATTTCAAAGTATAATTGCAGTACCATATGACAATAAATCAATTTCACTATCAGATATGACAATGATGTGTTGACTTTGAATACAATAAAAATCGTATCGACCGCGTCAGTAAAAGATAAATTTACCCCAATAAACCTGAAATAATGGACTCCACAGGGACTTTTACATCAGCCGTTTACCTCTATCTTAACTCATAGCATGAACCTCACCGATAGCTAACTACTTGTGCGTAATTGTACCTACATGGTATACATGACAATGTCGATTTTCCGACAGTGCTCTTTTCTATTCCTGTTATTAACATTCATATTTTCTCTACCTACGACGTTTTCTTGATGCAGTTGCTTTGATATTCATTAGCTTGCCTTAAATATTCTGATTCCCTTGATAGATACCGAATACAGACGGACAAACGTGCAACCCAAGATTCCGAGAGACGCAGCTTGATGAAGAGTTGGCAAGTTTTATGGTGGCAATTATGATCTCACTTTAAAATGTTCTATCATTGAACAATATGAACATCGATCTTTTTGATTATGCACATTAAAATATAAACTTTATTTATTTAACAACAATTATGGAACATGCTATTTTAATTTATATTAATCACTCTCGTTGGCCCTGATGTAAGCGTGCTGGGGGTCTTAATGTGGGAGGAAACTGGAGTGATCGGAGCAAGCCATACGTGGTCATGCAGGTGACCCATACAGTGTACGGGAGGAAGACATCTGCCAGACTGGAGACGTATTCCATTCCAGCCCAGGAAAACAGACTTAACGTCACTCGATTGAACTTCATAAACATTCGGTTCCGTACACTCGATATTGACATGTCGTTGTTGTAAGAATACACTGTATGTTCTAAATAGATTCAAATAGATTGGTTAGAAGATCGGCGGCTGGCCTGTTAGCATGATTAGCCGTTGAAAGTACACAACCCTAAGAAGCTAGACAGGTCACGAAATATACAAGTGACGTTCAGTGCTACACCATGCAAAATGGTTATTGCGGAAATTGAAGGAGACAAAGGTTAGTGGTAATGGCACATAGTTCTTAAGTAGTGGACATTTTCCAATGGGAGAACATTGGATTAAGGAAACTGAAAAAAAAAGATAGAAGATATTTCATTTCCAAAAACGTCCCTACTTTATTTTTTAAGTAGAATTTCGACTCTAAAAACGTTGTTCTCCAACTACTCTCCATTATCTCTCAAGTTTGGCTCCGACACGATGGTTTCATTCATGGCTTCTCCGACAGAAAAAGAAACATACATTTTGTATCTATTCAATTTAAGCCCTTGCTAGTGGTCTGGAAAAATTTGTCGCCGACGACGGGAGTCGAAATTACGCGCCTATCAGTACTGTTTCAAACACTGTCTAAGGAACTGATCCTCAAGGCTGATGAAATCTGGTTCACAATTCATCGGGGATTGGATGACCTTGCGTAAAGGCAGAACATCTTTTCATGTGTTAGGGATATTGTCTTACGATAAGGGACATATTCTATAGTTAAAGAACCTTCATAATGATAGCGGACCATGTCAAAGAGTGGGGGATCATGTGTTACGTGGGAGACTATGTTTAGGGTAATCGGGGACTTTCTAAAGGTAAAAATCCTTAGCTAATAATAATGGGCCTTGTCCAATGAAAGAAACATTATCTGATGACGCGGTCTTTTTTCCAGTGATTTGGGATCCGTCCAATGGCAAAGAACTATGTCCAATGCTATTGGGAAGTTGTTAATACTGGGGCCCTTTTTCAGAGGAAAGAGACTTTGCTTAGATATAAATAGTTAGGGATGCATTCTCAATATTTAAAAAAATGATTAAATGACAAAAAACCACGAACGGTTTAGCATTTTTCCGTTTGTCATCGAAATTGTTTCAATATGTTAGGATCTATTTGACACCGTTGTAAATACACGCGGTAACTATATGATGAGCTCGCCGATGAGACATTCCGATTAGTTGCCTCCTTGTTTCATTTTTTATCCATGGGTTAGAAAAAAATCAAACACCCTATATTTACATCTCTCCCTTCTTCAACTTAGTAACCACTGGCTGCGTATAAATTAGCGTTTATGGAATAGAAAAAGCCTCGGCGGCTTGATACATATTTCAATACGTGAACATAACGACCGTTATAAATAAAAATGTTCGAAGTACTGCTAATATTACTTAATTAAATATTTAATTGAGAGGAAAAGAAGAAAACAAATTTCGTATAATGCGCCTTTTCTAAGTTTACCGATGTATCGATGTACACAACCGTATACGCCGTCAAAATGAAAGGATATCCTTATATTAACATTATAAACAAATGTTCAAATAATACAAAGAAAAACAAAATAACAATCGAAGTGGTTTGCTACAATGGTAAATATGGTAGCTATGGTTGCTAGATTAACAGTGAATCTCTTCGATACCTGGGTAAACTTAGATAATTCACAGTGTACAACGCTGTTTTTTCTTATTTTCATCGCTTTTGAATATTTAATGAAATAATATTAGCAGCGCTTCGATCATTTATAGTTTTCTATAGCTGTCGTCATGTACACGCACCGAAGCATAAAACAATAACTACGTAAACATTCAGACCGGAAAGTGTCCCATATATGTTCATAAAGCAAATAACGCAAAAAGCTCATTTTGACTAGATAATCTTACCTAAGCACAATGTTGTAACACACATTTACGTCTTTCGTTTAGCAGCAGAATGTACAGTTAAGGGGACGGCATACCCATAATCTTAACAACTGAGTAGTAAATCAGAAACAATCCACATTTAACAACAAGCAAGACTGTATATTTAATGCAATGCCTTCGTTCAGAACGATGCGTTACAGTAATATCGTGAAGCTGTCTGTGGATATGATCTGATTAAACAGTCACGCAAAACCACGAGGTTCTGTGGAGCAATCCTTTCATGTTCCCGTTAATCCTAACGAATTTCAAGTTTAAGAAGAATAAGAGCAGTTTACGGTAGCGAATGACTGATCTTAATCACCAGTGGCACTCACTTTTGCCTCATGGGAGATAATACGATTGTCTTTTCTCTCCTAACCAAGTTTCATTGTTCTATTACAGTATGTCCGTTTTCCTAAGAACGGAAACTCGTAAAAGACATATTTCCGTTGAAACAAAGTAGTGCTCTTGATCAAATGAAAATCGTAAAATTGTATTCAAACTCTTCTCCAAAAGTATGAGTGCAATGTCGGTCAAATAAATACGGAGCGAAGAGAGCTTTGTGGATGCTCGCGGTAGCTTTAAGAGCAGAAACTGATCTGTCGATTGGATTTCGAATCAATGAGTAATACCATGATTCTCAACGTTATTTGTGCGGGCCTTAAAGCCTGCAATACTTAGTTCCTCTTGGTTTAATTAAGATGAAACTTACTCTCTTGGTTGTATTTTTGTTGAATTTACATTGCATCACTAGGATGAACTTTAAGTAAAAAAGTGACGTCGGCAGGATGCACAGTTTTCGAATCTGAGTTTTATATTTCACTTTAACATAATAAAGATGTAAATTGATATAAATGTTTCTTCTTAAACATAGTACTCATGCACTTTTCTTTAAATTCATTAAATAGTGCAAAAGCAACAAAAAAAAAAAAAATCCCGATAAAAAAAAAATTGCAGCGAAACCGTTGCATTAGGACAAGTTGCTGACGTCACGTTTGAAGATACATGTACATCAGAATGATACATTACAACTGTGTATTTAAACCTATCCCTGTCGTACATATTAAGGGATACCAACAAAATTACTGACATGCTGACTTCCAACCTATGTGCCGATTTCTATTGTATACCCATGTTGATCAATTGAAACACCTGGTTTCTCCAGCTTTTTTAGGTGCTCATTATAGTCTCTGTCTCCATAATCGTCTCCATGAAAAGTGACATGAAATACAAGTGCGTTGTCATATTACAAAGACCCCATCTTCAGTTGAATCCGTCCTCACATGATCTTAAATGGAGCGATGAAGAAAACCCTGAACACAATCAACGCTCACAAAAACAAATAATCGCATGGGATTTTATTCAGATCTAAAAAATGTGTAGTTCTGCAACTGTTTAAGACTGATTTGGATGTAAAATGAAGATGTAGTTGAATGAAGGTTATAGACATATTGTATGGTCTCAGTCATCAATCAATGGGGCATTTTATTTCAATGTGTCTTCTTGCATAGAATGCTCATTCTGTGGCGTTGCAGACTTTTGCTAAACAAGTGTCGTCAAAGAAGCAGTAACCGCTTACCCTTCAGGAAGGCCTAGTTTGAACTCAATTATTTTTTGTATTTCAGGGATCTTCACGGTTATCGATCTTTGTTCACTGTTTGAATTTGCTTTATATTCTTTTAGATTGAATTACGTTTTAGGTGAAACTTCGGTATTTTCTCTCCTTTTTATTGTGTTTTTTACAGTATGGACCCACATTGATGAAATATATAATAGCTCGTACGTCCTTAACGATAGTACATTTTGTAATCACACCATTGTCAATGATGAAAATGGTTCGAAAATGTTGCTTTTATATGTTATATGTCACGAAGAAAATAATATATTGCAATGTATTGTTACCGGTCAAAAATAACATGTTCTGACATTCAACTAATGAATATACAAAAAATATATAACATAAACAACTATATGTATAAAGTTTAAAAAGTGCGTTTTGGCTGTGTTCTAGAATGTGACGTTTTAAAAGTCAAACGTCATCAATTAAAAACCCATCACACAATTGAAGGGATTAAGATGATTGATTTGCTCCCACTGTTTGTTATAGTAACAGTTTCTTCATTCTAGCGTGCTAAATTATGATTTCCCTTTGAATGTCATTTAAAATTCAATCGTTTGGCAGAATGCATCAATATTTTCACACGTGCTGGCTCACTTGTAAAATATTAAAGTATTTTGCACACTAGTATTATATTAATAAAATTCAACCGGAAATAATTAGACATTCTCTTTTTAAACTTTATACAAATAATATTAGGAGAGGTTTTGCGTCATACACCTGTATATCATTAATTGCAGTCTTTGTTTGAGATATTCCCTTCCTGTTCTATCCGCCGGTATAAGTTGTTTACTACATTGTATCACATGTGTAACATACCCTGGAACAATAACTGGAATGACGTATTATTGAAAGGTCAACTCGCTGATTAAATAGCGGTGACTCAGTTAACAATTCTATCGTGCCAACGTTNGGAATTGTCAACCCAAGGTTCATACTTATGTTTCATCAAACATGATTTCAAACACAAATAGACTCTTATTTTGAAAAAAAATAATACCATGGAAAATTCGAAAATGATAAATGTGAAATTCGATATCAATTTAAAATAAATAAATATTCTTTGGTTAATTTTCATGTACGCATCTTCGCTCTTCGAATGTAACACGCCAATTTTGCAGCTAGCGTACTTCAGTCTGTTGAAGGACCCTACCCAATGTGTTTCAGATGTAAAGTGGTGCCGCATACTTTGCATTGTTTGTGTTGGCTTTCGCAATGTGTTGCCGTAGTTTACACATGATGTTTTTGTATGGATTGAGAATCTATTAATTTCAACTTATAATAAACTTGCACAGCGTGGTACTGTCTACACACCTTTACCAATACATCGCGGTATTCGTGTTTAGCATTGGATTTACTTTGCACTCCACAGCCCTCCAAGGGCTACGCGTATACACACCCTGGTTATAAAGGATGGTGATCAGGAGGAACAGCTACTGTAATAAGTTTCCCCGCAGAGATTCAAACGCACGTTTTATGTTTTTGTGGACTGGCGTACTTATATCTGGTGGGGTGTGAACTTACACCCCGGGTTGCTGATTATTAATTACTTTACAACAAAGTAGCTCATCTGTTTCCCAATCAAACCCTATTATCCGCTATACTGACTCTCATCATGTTTACCGTTTTACTAATAACACCTTTCTGCGTGTCTGGCATTCCCGTTTAAAATGACAATCGTGTGCAAGCAGATTGGCTTAAGCGACCTGTTAAAGAACATGTCAGCCATTTCGCTAAATGAAGTGAAAAACCATTAGCTTTCATGGACACTTTCTGCCTAAAATAAATTACATTTGAATAAACAAAAAAGTTAATTATATTTTATATTTATTTTTTTAGCTTAGGTTTATTATTGTTATATTCATTATTTCAAAGTAATGCATTTCGTCAATCCAATAAAGCTTGGCCACGTACAGTCATGATGAAAATGAGGGTGATACTATCTTACAACACATTTTCGGCGGACATGTACTGTTAAGAAAAATAGCTTGCTATTTCTCATTGACTTATCGTAAGATATGACTTATGTGGGTTTTGCTGCAGACGACGTGGATTTCTTGTATGTGTCCACTCACAGAAAATCGAAGCCGCAATCATTGACCTGATGCATGCATCCTCTTACAACGTACATACAAATACAAAGCATTCTATATTGATTTTTTTCTATTATTCATATAAGGCCTTTTACCTCTTTCGTCTATTCTGACAGAACGAATGTTTCTACATGTGTATACTCATGTATATTTGTGTTTTATCTTATTTCCTTTTCTATCTATTTTTATTTATTTACCTTTCTGTTTGGACATCAATATTGAAAATAATATAAATAAAAGGAAAATAGATAACCAATGATTAATCAATGAAATAAATCAATTTATCGATTTGTCAAGTCAATCTATCCAACCAACCACGTCATATATTTCAATTTAAGCACGTTATCAATAATTCCATCAAACTTTCTAAAAAATCTAAAAATTCGACCGATCAAATCAATCAATCAATCAAATCGATTTAGAACGACAGCAATCCAGGTATCTAACCAATATAGCAAACGGCCAATCCAACAAACTAGTCAACTAACCAATCGTTCGATGGATCAATCAATCAAACATACCATACAATCATCAAATATTTTTTAATGAAAACACCAGCATTTCGTATTTTTATTGTTGCATATATTCTGCATACAACGTAGGCTACCACCGCACGTTAAATAGTTAGGTTATACGTGATTGATATGTTGTACAATGTAACAGAAAAAAACTAGAAAAGTGTAAGTGGCTGAAGATTGAAAACAAAATGAAAGGAGGCATACCAACACCATTGCATGTGATAAATGGAGGTTATTAAAAGACCATTTTCATATCGAACCCGTAATAAGACTAAGGATCGCGGCATCAGCCAGGAGACCCGAAGTCCCTGAGAGCTGTTATCGGACCGAAGGCTAACATAAAGGATACGATATCAACATGTCTGTTTAACAGCTATCTCATGTCTATTACATATTACAAAATTGAAAGTCAGATATTTCCATACAAAACAGACACGCTTAACGGTCTTTATCTGATTCTCTCTGTGCATAAATCAATTATACACCAAGTTGTATCTAGATCATCTTTTTCGCCAACCCTATCAGCAGTTTGCTTATTCAGCATTTTGCCTCTACACGTATATGAATTTGTCCCATATCTGCGATGCTAAAGACATTAGAAACATCTCATCCTTAGCACCTCTTATATGTTTTAGCACATCGAGCAGACGATACCTGAACAATTGTTGAAATGTTGAAAAGACGCGGTCACGCAATGGAGATACATATGGAGAAACGTATTCACACTTTTAACCAAAAGTCGTATCAGGGAGACTTGAGTTATCATATACGAGCAATTACACGTGTTATAATTCGTGATAAACCTGTGCGTTCTAATATTAAATTAAAAATTAAGTAGTATCCATCATTTCGTAATATGACAGAGCATGTACTTAAAGGCAATCTAATAAAGGACTCTGTCTCTCTTTTGTCCTCTTTTAGCCACATTTACCAGAAGGGATTTACTGCCCACCTAACAAACATGGACGTCCTTGCATTAACGTGTCACTATGACAACTGTATATTGATATTCTATCCACTGTCTCCTATCTTACAATGTACTGTGTGTACAAGGACACCGCTTTGGCTAGGTTGGAATGCCATGTTTTAAAACACTTCTGTACCTTTACATGATCTTTCTATCATTTTTATCAAATACAACCTCTATATATGTTGTTTTTGTATAAAAAAAAAAAAATAAAAAAAAAAACCCATTCAGTACCTTTCCTTGGCGCATACCCATTTGTTATGTACATGTGTTACTGTAAGGTGTTTTTAAGTATACTAATTTATTCATAAGATCGATCAATATCGTTTTGCGATGATTCTATAAAGTTAATGCTTGCTTGGTGTCTCTTAATTTTTTCCGCAGTATGGACATTTTGCACCGGTTGTCTTTTTGTGATCTTATGGTTATGATATTTTTGCGTAACCATTACTGATACAATAGATAGTTCACTGTTTTGCTAGTATGACTAACTTACAGATGATCTCACTCAATAAGTAAACATGTACACAGCGCGATAACTTGCAGGGTTACAATATGCTTAAAAAATCAGTTTCAGTGACGTAAACAGGCCAATACATCAAAAAATAACTTTCTCGGCCAGATAATGTTTTAAAAAAGTATGATAATCATATTCCTGTGGTTTGATATCCGTTGTTTATCAGTTTGTGTTTTGATACACAGTCCATTATTTTAAAATACACAGCGTGAAGCGTGGCATACGCGAGTGCTTTCCTCTAGAATTTCAAAGTTTATAGCTTTATATATTAAAGAAAATTAGTACACATAACGTAAGGTAATTTGAATTTAGCAGGAAAAAAGGTAACAACCATTCGATTTTTTTTCATGCTTTTCAAATTCAACATAATTCCTTCATGTGAGCATTGTTTTAGTCGAAAAGATTATTTTATATTAGAAAACAACACGCGATATCATATATTTCATATTGCAAAACTTTACCCAATTTAAATTTCAATACACGGAGAACATTTTGTACTATAAACTAATAGATTTGGCATGAGGATGATACACGTATGTTTTTGTCAGCCGTAGAACTATTTTCCGAACGCAAAGCCAGAGAAATATAGCATCAGCTGAAAACTAACATACCTAAATAAAGAGGTGATAACTGTTCGATTTAACCGAATGAAAACAAAAGAAAAATATTCAGCAGATAATAACGCTTTATTACTCAGCATTTGTCGATTTTACTATGTTTAAGGTGCACTTTTTAACAGACGGACATGTTTATCGGACAAGAATCGAGACATGCAGGGTGTTGATGACCATGGTCATGCTATATCGTCATCCTCGTGATATTTGTGATTCGTTGCCGCTACACCAATTGTCACTGTGAGGAAGTGCAATATTTTAGATTCAACCACTGGTTGCGTTTGAGTAAAAGACGCTTTAACTTCTGAAACACTTGTTTTATTGTTGCTGTACTTGTTCAATGGTAAAAACTTTCTTATGTTCATATTTTGCCCTAGATTTATTGATTCTTATTTCAAATTTCGGTTTTGCAACATTTCGATATTTTAATGTTTAGTATAATGAATGCTTCAAAAGTTGCAAACTGCATAAGTAACGCAAACTTTGATTGGCTGAGAGAGGTACGCAACAACCAACTGCGTTTTATCAGATAAACGTTTTCCCAAAAATATAAGCGGAAGTTGTTTATTATTCAAGCGAGAGATAGTTTGACGAAATATGAACATTAACAATACCTAACACGAGTGGATTATTTAAAGGAATGCATTCTGCATATCTGCCTTTTCAAGCATTAACCTAACTGTTCCCTTCACTCAGTTGTAAGAATTTTCTTTCTGATTTCAAAGATAACTTATATCATACTTTAACTACAAATTTGCGCGAAGTGTATATGATCAAGAATACTTCTTAAGTATGTGATTATAGTTTATAAAAGAGAAAAAGCATTTACGCGTATTGGATGAAATAGCATGTGGGTGAGTAATTATGAAGATATAAATGTATATAAAAAGATGCGTATACATTGGGATATTTTGTCTCTTTTTGGGTACAAAGTAGCACAATTAATACTTTATGTAAATGAATCCCTTTTTAATATCGTTCACTATTTTACTGTCTATATTGTGTCACTGTCGGTTTACATTTAAACGATCTTAGCTACTATACATTACTCAAAGCGATTATCAAAACATAGCCAAATGTCTATAATGTTCAAACAATACATTTGAAAATGCATAGGTTTCATGATTAATCTTTATCGCATATTCCACGGTATCGATAGAAAGTCCCTCAGTAGTTATTCAGTCAGCGTTGCACTGATCTTGTCTCATTGCGCAATGCAGATCTATATAGTGAGAGTATGCTAAGTAATGCAACTCTCTCAGTTTTCTCTCTTCAAGCTTTTTCGTTTGGTTTGTTTCCCTTATACATTGGTATATCGCTTTCACATCACTTTGTTCCTAGTGAGGCTTTACAGAAGATTTGTATGAAGGAAAGTTAGCGGGTTTTAAAAATTCCTCAACACCATTGCTTTGATTAATCTTGACTCCTATTCTACTTTATCAGTTTCCCATTCACTATTTGTATGTCGTTTGCCTACAGGTAATGTCCTAATTGCATATTAATGAGTTCAGATACGAATTAATGTTCTGGTATAAAAGTAGATGGATGGCCATTTTAACTGAATGTATAATTTGATTCAATTACACAATTTATAATCTTAAGTTCGCGTTCTCTCACTCAGTGATTGTTCTTGTATAAAGCCAGATGTTTTCGGAAAGACCATCATATGTTACTCCTATATTAAAGGAAGGATAACTGAACAAAAAAGGATTTAGAAAGCATCTGCAGAGATTGGAAGTTACTTAACATCCAAGTTTAAATTTGCCTTTAAAATGTTTATACAGTATGAGGTACAAATGTAATTCCCTTTGACGGAACTCTGGTTAACTAAAGAAAGTTAAGCTAATTCCGAAAATGGACCGCTGCAAGCAACGTTAGTCAATGGCAACAGTTTCAAATTTCCCGGTTGCAAGTCTACAAATGTCGAAATCGCCGGAGATATTTACTGACGTGCACAACTTTACCATGTTACTCAAATAATCCCACTTGAATATAAGAGTGAAATTTTTAAAGCAAACCGTTATAATTTTGCAATCTATATCTGTATATTTCATTTTTACACACGGTATATATATACTAGCGAGAAAAACGCATATGCGTTTTGGTCCAGTAACTCTTTTTTTTGTAACAATTAATGGTGAAATCGGGTAGTATGCTTACGTTCTGTATTGTCCAGGAAGTACTGGTATAAAGGTTGGGTAAGTCTTAATAAAAAAAAAGATTGTCGTACGCTTAACACAAAACTGTTGGAAAATAATCGTCTGAAACACTTTTTGGTGAAACGAACTTCAACACCTCACTAAAACAACCTTCTGATCAGTGCACAACTATTTTGCAACAATTGATTCAAAATCGAATTAAAAAACAGGAACCTCGAAAGTTGATTAAGGAAGGCCTGCAGCACAGCTGTTGAAAAACTAGCCACAACATCGCGGGGTATACATCAATCGATAAGGTCAAAGTTAGGTATGCGCCTAAGACGTGAGGGCAGCTTAGTAAACCGCCACAGGTGTGGACGTTCGCGTGTAACGCAACGACATTAAGACAGAGATAAGGTTATTTCCGTCTCCGGAACTGTTTTTCAAATGCCGACTGAACTGCAACGAACATAAAAAGTAAACATGGACGCCAAACTGTTACATGTAGAAATCACAGCGACGTTAACGCCGTCTGAAATGGTACTCTGGACATGCTCCAAACAGTTATGGACGTGGGGTGAGGGAGGAGAGAGGGTTGGGTAGTGGGTTTAGTAACCTTTTCTCTACGTAAATAAACATGTTTATTTGGTCTATGGTATAAGGTTAACGTTACTGGCAGCTATTACCGCACGCGGACACAAGCGGTTTTGAACTGGCAAGGAATTGAGGATGGGTCTCACTATTGCGATAACTGATATTACCATACATATCTGTTATGCTCTAATGTTATACTAAAATAAATATAAATAAAACAAAAAACATTAAATATATGCGTTTCAAATTTACCCTAGTATATATACTAAATGTTGCTGCATGTGCCTCACGGATTTCTGTACGTGAGATACCCCAGTTTGTGCAGCACTCATACCGTTAAATCATTTGCTCTGGGAAATAAAATATATGAAAATATAAATAAGATTGGACAACAGACAAGGACAATTACCATGAATCCGTCATTCAGAGATGAAGGATTAGTGTTTTAGATAAACTTGTACTTTTTCAGTATTTCTTGATTGTCAATAAAATTGAGTTTAATTGAAAAACATGGACAGCGAATCCACTTCAATCATTTTATTTGTTGCGGGAGAGATAAATGATAATGAAAAGTATTCACAAGTCGATTATATTTACAAAATATCCATAACTTAACTATCCTGCGTTATCCAGGAATCACAAATGTGTGTCACATTGAACGGTAAAAAACTTTTTAACCCATAATTCTTTAAATCAATTTCAAGTCTCAGTTCGCTCTAGTCTCCGTAGTAGAAATAAAAACCCAGACAACTGACGCTTGTTTCGTTATATTATCAGAATACATAACAACAATTACTTCATGTTGGTAGAAGTAATTATTTCTACGTAATGCAATCAATGCTACATTCGAAAATATACGACTTCTGTTACATATTCAATTTTGCAGGGAAGTGAGATTACAATACTGAATCTGCAATAGTATTTTTTTTCCTTTTTACAATTACCGTTAATAAGTTTATCCTGATCTTAACCCAACTTTATCAAGACATTAACAGACATTACGGACAACGCCGCTAACTATAAGTAAGTAACCAAGAAAACCTAAGTTCAACACACTGCTGTCATTGACTGATTTGTTGTCTGTTTTTAACTGAAAAGAAACAAATTGTTTCTGTCAATTGCATATAAACTTGAAACCAATGGCACTATTGTTCTTTTACATTAGCAGCTTACTTCGTTCTTCCTAAAAGATATTACCATAAGGGTGTACTGTACCTACTAAGCAGCGAGATAAGAAATACGATTTCAATTTTTCGATCATGAACTTTCCACTTTTTTTAGTACTCAGTATTGGCTCAAACTTATGCCTATCATATTGTTGTTTGGTAGAAAGCGTCAACACATTTCTGGATTCAGTAGTAAATTGTGACGTTTACAATATTTAATTTATATATAGAGGTGAAGTTTTATTAAAAAAAATAGTGTATGAGTATATGTGCAATTGTTATTGAGCATGCATTTTAACGATATGATTATATACAATTTTTGTTTGTCATGTCTGAATATTTGGTGCTTAGCACCGAGCCATTCCTTAATCGTGCTTGCAATATGCTTTTTTTGTGTAATTTTCCTGTTAGTAATTTTCAATAAGTGTCATTGTTTAGTTTTGACTTAGTTTTGCATAAATGATGTGGACAATTAAGCAGAGAACGTTTCCTTTTTCTGAAAACTTTTCTTGTTTATTATTGAATACATTAAAGACGGTAAAGCAATTATCTCATAATCAGACAGATTGAATAGAATCATTTGTGATCATTAATGTTTGCTATTTTGGTTTTGCCCTTAAAAGAAGCTAAGGTTGTGCCGTCTGGATTATCAACCAATGGCTTGGGGTGGTTAAATATTTTACAGAAAAAACACGTACGTTTAATACGGATTTAGATATCTGACACAAGAGACACGAACACACACACGTCGGATTCGAACTCCTACCAACCAACACAGGAGGACTCGGTAATGTTAAATGCTGCGGATACCACAGTTAATACCGGCGGTGGCTCTGTCAATATACCAAGATGTGTCTTTCATGTCTACATTGAAGAGAAATGAACTTCAAACATTGCTCGGAAACGTTTGTACTTTAACTCAACAAAACCGTAATGGTTCTTTAATGATGAGAAAACTGTATATAAACATAATGTTTAAAATGAGAGATTTCTAATAACATTATACTGTACTTGCGTCAATGAACTTTTCCATAAATGCTCTACTGCGTCACCGGAGGCGAAATATTCTCGATTGGAATGGTTTAATTTATTGACGGAAATCCCTAATCTATACACTCTGGAGCAATGTAAAAAAACGCATGACTTATTTCCGTGCGCACGAACGTTGCATTTCTTGATGTAAGCAGATAAGTTCTCATGTACTATGGTTTCAGAGAAGTTTCGTGAAACATTTTGTTTTTTGTTCCGATAATTTATTTTTATCAGCAAACTAATTGCTAGTCTTTAGATTTAAATAACGAGTAAGGAAAACACGCAGTGAGGCGGTGTAACTCGAGATTCTATAGATACTAGAATCTACGTTAAAATCGACAAAGTAAAAGTTCTATTACATGGTTTCAGTTATAGTTTAGGTTTTTTATCAAGCCGTTCTATGTATCTTGTATACAATACACAATGGCAAATGAAGGGAGCGGAAATTAACGTTCCGATTACGTAAAATGTAGACGTGTTCTTTTAAGAAAATTTACAAACTACCATAGTTAGAAAAAAAATGTATGTATTTATACTACGACCACGAATGGATGTTACATGTAAGAGTGACGTTCAGCAATGCCAGTTTACAGTCAAGGGCCCCTTTACAGTGCATGGCTCCTTAAGCTATCGTGTGAACTTAAGTGTTGTTTAAACAAAAACCGACCTCGAGGAAATGTTTTTAAATGACAAATTAACAATGACGATTGCCACTAATCAAACCACCTTATTTCCGAATGGTTTTTCATTTCTTAACAGAGAAAACCTAAGTTTTAGCACGGGCAATACTACAATGACTACATAGCTACAGTTTTAAAAGGAACAATTATGGCTGTTTTATTCAGGTGTTATTTCTTAATTGAAATGTAAACCTTTGTTTTCATTTTTCTTTAGTTATAAGATGGTGAATACGGGGTATTAGTTAAGGCCCAATGATAATAACATTTCTTGTTCAATGTTTAAAAATGTGTAAATCAAAACACAACGGAACACATTTCAAGCAGGCTACAATTTACAGTAGCTGTGAAAACTGACATTTAACAACATTTTATAACTTTGATGTGGTCTGGTTCGTCCGGCTATTCTACAGGCAACGATAAAAAGCATGACGTATTTGTGGCTTTTTTTCTGTGATTTTCCTTCTCTATTCTTAGTAAATAAAACTATATCCGATGGAAAATATTTTGTTGCAATTTAAAACAAAAGGGAGGGGGTCACATTTCCATCTTTTTTGGACCGTACTAGTATCGAAGTATATGCCATACCAGCTATAAATAAGCGGGCACAAGAACTGGCCCCATAATGACGTCGTTCAGAGATGACGAAAGGATTAAATAAGTTGTCGTTGTCAAGACAAAACATCGTTGATATACCACATGAAGCACACTGCTGGTTAACCTAATTTTTATTTGTTGTTCTGAAATGTTTAAACTTATATTGATGATACACCTCTGAGAAGTCGCCATAACTCTTAATACATAGATCTAGAGCTGTATACAGTGAAACAGTGATGCTGACTTAGGTTCTGGTTGTTAAATCAGCCTTTCTGTTCACTCTTACAATTGTTTAAGCACATGTTGGTTTCCATCTATGGGATATCATTTTTAGCTTTGGAAAACAAACACATAGTAATAAGTTGATAAAATCAGTTGGGAACTATTTTCAATACATATGTAGTGGTAAATCACATAGTTTCCCGCACAGGCTTTTGTCCTGTACTTCACCCAGTTTTTATTCCATCGATGAAAAAAACTTGTACGTAGACAGTATACAACTGTTTCATGGCTATTTGGGGAACAGTCAAAACTATCATCCCGAGGTAGGGGGAAGCCCTGGGGAACTGCTTGCCCGAGACCGCTAGGCCAAGTGCAAACAGTTCCACAGGGCTCCCCCTACCGAGGGATGATAGTTTTGACTGTTCCCCAAATAACCATGAAACAATTGTTTTATTACCAAATAAATATTAGATCAATGCTGCATGCAATGTTGCCATTGCTTCAGCACTGAGTCGCGGTCACCGAAACGCTTGAAGGGGCTCTCGAGGGGAGATTTCTGCGCATCGAATTCGCGCCGGGTAACAGTTCACTCTGACCGGGAAAGCAGTTTTGACTGTTTCACCCCTAAAGCCGAAATTGGACAAAAAGCCAGAAACAGTCAAAAATGTCTAATTATAATTTATATAGACTATTGGGTAATAATACTAACTGTTGCATGCACGACAATCGTGCGCAGACAATTTCCCCGTCGGCGGTCCCACTCAAGCGTCTTTTGGATACAGATTTGTTTGTTGTCAGATTTGAGGATGTTTCTCAGCAAGATTTGGAATTGCTTATGGATAATAGTGACTCTCTTAGTACAAAAACGTCATTAAGGGAGCTGTGAATATTTTGGATAAATATTGTGCAGAGAAAGGTGTTATGATCGACGAAACCTGCAGTAATGAAGAACTGAACGAGTTTTTGAGTAGATATTACGTAGAATTAAATCTTCTATCCTTTCATACAGTCAGTTATCCTAACTCGCAGAATTCATCAAGTTTCTTAAATAGAGAGTCAGGTAATAAATCGTTTGTTTCATTGATACTGGGGGAACAGTCAAATCCTTGACCCTCGTTAGCAGGGAAGACCTAGGGAAATGTTGTCCTCGGCCTTCGGCCTTGGGCAACAGTTCCCTAGGTCTTCCCTGCTACCTCGGATCAATGATTTGACTGTCCCCCCAGTACCAATGAAACAATTGTATACTGCTACACAAGACACCATGGATGAAAAAAAGTAACTCAAAAATGATTTCTACAGTAGACTTTGGGTAGGGAATGTAACTGTATACACTAGACTTTGGGTCAGAATGTAACTGTATACAGTACACTTTGGGTAGGGAATGTAACTGTATACAGTAGACGTTGGGTCGGAATGTAACTGTATACTGTAGACTTTGGGTAGGGAATGTAACTGTATTCAGTAGACGTTGGGTCGGAATGTAACTGTATACAGGAGACTTTGGGTAGGGAATGTAACTGTATATAGTAGACTTTGGGTCGGAATGTCCCTGTATACAGTAGACTTTGGGTAGGAATGTACATGTATACATTAGACTTTGGGTTGGAATGTACCTGTATACAATTGACTTTGGGTCGGAATGTACCTGTATATGTCGGAACATACCTGTATACAGTAGACTTTGGGTCGTAATGTACCTGTATACAGTAGACTTTGGCTCGGAACGTACATGTATACAGTAGACTTTGGGTAGGGAATGTAACTGTATACAGTAGACTTTGTGTCGGAACATACCTGTATACAGTAGACTTTGGGTCGGAATGTACCTGTATACAGTAGACTTTGGCTCGGAACGTACATGTATACAGTAGACTTTGGGTAGGGAATGTAAATGTATACAGTAGACTTTGGGTTGGAATGTATTTGTATACAGTAGAATTTAGGCCTGAATATAACTGTATATAGTAGACTTTGGGTTGGAATGTACATGTATACAGTAGACTTTGGGTAGGAATGTACATGTATACATTAGACTTTGGGTCGGAATGTACCTGTATACAGTAGACTTTGGGTCGGAATGTACCTGTATACAATTGACTTTGGGTCGGAATGTACCTGTATACAGTAGACATTGAGTCGGAACGTACCTGTATACAGTAGACTTTGGGTTGTAATGTACCTGTATACAGTAGACTTTGGGTTGGAATGTACCTGTATACAATTGACTTTGGGTCGGAATGTACCTGTATACAGTAGACTTTGAATCGGAATGTACCTGTATACCGTAGACTTTGGGTCGGAATGTACCTGTATACAGTAGACATTGTGTCGGAACGTACCTGTATACAGTAGACTTTGGGTCGGAATGTACCTGTATATAGTAGACTTTGGGTCGGAATCTAAATGTATACAGTAGACTTTGGGTAGGAATGTACATGTATACAGTAGACTTTGGGTCGAAATGTAACTGTATACAGTAGACATTGGGTCAGAATGTACCTGTATATAGTAGACTTTAGATCGGAATCTAAATGTATACAATTGACTTTGGGTCGGAATGTACCTGTATACAGTAGACTTTGGGTAGGAATGTACATGTATACAGTAGACTTTGGGTAGGGAATGTAACTGTATACAGTAGACGTTGGGTCGGAATGTAACTGTATACAGTAGACTTTGGGTCGGAATGTACCTGTATACAATTGACTTTGCGTCGGAATGTAACTGTATACAGTAGACTTTGGGTCGGAATGTACCTGTATACAGTAGACTTTGTGTCCGAACGTACCTGTATACAGTAGACTTTGCGTCGGAATGTACCTGTATATAGTAGACTTTGGGTCGGAATGTACCTGTATACAGTAGACTTTGGATCGGAATGTACCCCTAGACAGTGGAGTTTGGGTCCGAATGTACCTGTATACAATTGGCTTTGCGTCGGAATGTACCTGCATACAGTAGACTTTGGGTTGGAAGTTACCTGTATACAAGTGACTTTGGGTCGGAATGTCCCAGTATACAGTAGACTTTGTGTCGGAACATACCTGTATACAGTAGACTGTGCGTCGGAATGTACCTGCATACAGTAGACTTTGGGTTGGAATGTGCCTGTATACAGTAGACTTTGCGTCGGAATGTACCTGC
Organism: Mizuhopecten yessoensis; assembly: GCF_002113885.1. Classification (NCBI taxonomy): domain Eukaryota; kingdom Metazoa; phylum Mollusca; class Bivalvia; order Pectinida; family Pectinidae; genus Mizuhopecten; species Mizuhopecten yessoensis. The sequence goes on along the minus strand of NW_018480065.1, from coordinate 579,788 downwards.
ATACAGTAGACTTTGGGTTGGAATGTACCGGTATACAGTAGACTTTGTGTAGGAACGTACCTGTATACAGTAGTCTTTGGGTCGGAATGTACCTGTATAAAGTAGACTTTGGGTCGGAATGTACCTGTATACAATTGACTTTGGGTCGGAATGTACCTGTATACAGTAGACTTTGGGTTGGAAGTTACCTGTATACAATTGACTTTGGGTCGGAATGTACCTGTATACAGTTGACTTTGTGTCGGAACATACCTGTATACACTAGACTTTGGGTCGGAATGTACCTGTATACAGTAGACTTTGGGTAGGAATGTACATGTATACAGTAGACTTTGGGTTGGAATGTACCTGTATACAGTAGACATTGTGTCGGAACGTACCTGTATACAGTAGACTTTGGGTTGGAATGTACCTGTATACAGTAGACTTTGGGTTGGAATGTACCTGTATACAATTGACTTTGGGTCGGAATGTACCTGTATACAGTAGATTTTGGATCGGAATGTACCTGTATACAGTAGACTTTGGGTCGGAATGTACCTGTATACCGTAGACTTTGTGTCGGAACGTACCTGTATAGAGTAGACTTTTGGTCGAAATGTAACTGTATAAAGTAGACTTTTGGTCGGAATGTACCTGTATACTGTAGACTTTGGGTCGGAATGTCCCTGTATACAGTAGACTGTGCGTCGGAAGGTCCCTGTATACAGTAGACTTTGGGTCGGAATGTAACTGTATACAGTAGACTTTTAGTCGGAATGTAACTGTATAGAGTAGACTTTTGGTCGGAATGTAACTGTATACAGTAGACTTTTGGTTGGAATGTAACTGTATACGGTAGACTTTGGATCGGAATGTAACTGTATACAGTGGACTTTGGATCGGAATGTACCTGTATACAGTAGACTTTGGGTCGGAAGCTAACCGTATACAGTAGACTTTGGGTAGGAATGTCTTTGTATACCGTAGACTTTGGATCGGAATGTAACTGTATAGAGTAGACTTTGGGTCGGAATGTACCTGTATACAGTAGACTTTGCGTCGGGAGGTCCCTGTATACAGTAGACTTTGGGTCGGAATCTAACCGTATACAGTAGACTTTGGGTAGGAATGTCTTTGTATACCGTAGACTTTGGATCGGAAAGTGCCTGTATACAGTAGACTTTGGGTCGGGATGTCTCTGTATACATTAGACTTTGGGTCGGAATGTATCTGTATACAGTAGACTTTGGATCGGAATCTAAATGTATACAGTAGACTTTGGGTCGGAATCTAACCGTATACAGTAGACTTTGGATCGGAATGTCCCTGTATACAGTAGACGGTGCGTCGGAAGGTCCCTGTATACAGTAGACTTTGGGTCAGAACGTACCTGTATACAGTAGACTTTGGGTCGGAATGTACCTGTATAAAGTAGACTCTGGATCGGAATGTACCTGTATACAGTAGACTTTGGGTAGGAATGTACATGTATACATTAGACTTTGGGTCGGAATGTCTTTGTATACAGTAGACTTTGGGTAGGAATGTACCTGTATACAGTAGACTTTGGATCGGAATGTAACTGTATAGAGTAGACTTTGGATCGGAATGTCCCTGTATACAGTAGACTTTGGGTCGGAATGTCCCTGTATACAGTAGACTTTGGGTAGGAATGTACCTGTATACAGTAGACTTTGGGTAGGAAAGTGCCGGTATACAGTAGACTTTGGGTCGGAATGTATCTGTATACAGTAGACTGTGCATCGGGAGGTCCCTGTATACAGTAGACTTTGGGTCGGAATGTACCTGTATACAGTAGACTTTGGGTCGGAATCTAACCGTATACAGTAGACTTTGGGTCGGAATGTATCTGTATACAGTAGACTTTGGGTAGGAAAGTGCCGGTATACAGTAGACTTTGGGTCAGAATGTATCTGTATACAGTAGACTTTGGGTAGGAAATGTAACTGTATACAGTAGACTTTGGGTCAGAACGTACCTGTATACAGTAGACTTTGGGTCAGAACGTACCTGTATACAGTAGACTTTGGGTAGGGAATGTAACTGTATACAGTAGACTTTGGGTCAGAATGTATCTGTATACAGTAGACTTTGGGTAGGAATGTACATGTATACATTAGACTTTGGGTCGTAATGTCTTTGTATACAGTAGACTTTGGGTCAGAATGTATCTGTATACAGTAGACTTTGGGTAGGAAATGTAACTGTATACAGTAGACTTTGGGTCGGAATGTATCTGTATACAGTAGTCTTTGGGTAGGAATGTACCTGTATACAGTAGACTTTTGGTAGGAAAGTGCCGGTATACAGTAGACTTTGGGTCAGAATGTAAATGTATACAGTAGACTTTGGGTCGGAATGTAACTGTATACAGTGGACTTTGGATCTGAATGTACCTGTATACAGTAGACTTTGGGTAGGGAATGTAACTGTATACAGTAGACGTTGGGTCGGAATGTAACTGTATACAGTGGACTTTGGATCTGAATGTACCTGTATACAGTAGACTTTGAGTTGGAATGTACCTGTATACAATTGACTTTGGGTCGGAATGTACCTGTATACAATTGACTTTGGGTCGGAATGTACCTGTATAAAGTAGACTCTGGAGCGGAATGTACCTGTATACAGTAGACTTTTGGTAGGAAAGTGCCGGTATACAGTAGACTTTGGGTCAGAATGTATCTGTATACAGTAGACTTTGGGTAGGAAAGTGCCGGTATACAGTAGACTTTGGGTCAGAATGTACCTGTATACAGTAGACTTTGGGTAGGAATGTAACTGTATACAGTGGACTTTGGATCGGAATCTAAATGTATACAGTAGACTTTGGGTAGGAATGTCTTTGTATACAGTAGACTTTGGGTCAGAATGTACCTGTATACAGTAGACTTTGGATCGGAATGTCCCTGTATACAGTAGACTTTGGATCGGAATCTAAATGTATACAGTAGACTTTGGGTCGGAATGTACCGGTATACAGTAGACTTTGTGTCGGAATGTACCTGTATTCAGTAGACTTTGTGTCGGAATGTACCGGTATACAGTAGACTTTGTGTCGGAATGTACCGGTATACAGTAGACTTTGGGTCGGAATGTAGCTGTATACAGTAGACTTTGGGTAGGAATGTCTATGTATACAGTAGACTTTGGGTCCGAATGTCCCTGTATACAGTAGACTTTGGATCGGAATCTAAATGTATACAATTGACTTTGGGTCGGAATGTACCTGTATATAGTAGAATTTGGATCAGAATGTAAATGTATACAGTAGACTTTGGGTCGGAATGTATCTGTATACAGTAGACTTTGGGTAGGAATGTCTATGTATACAGTAGACTTTGGGTCCGAATGTCCCTGGATACAGTAGACTTTGGGTAGGAATGTAACTGTATACAGTGGACTTTGGATCGGAATCTAAATGTATACAGTAGACTGTGTGTCGGAAGGTCCCTGTATACAGTAGACTTTGGGTCGGAATCTAACCGTATACAGTAGACTTTGGGTAGGAATGTACCTGTATACAGTAGACTTTGCGTCGGGAGGTCCCTGTATACAGGAGACTTTGGGTCGGAATCTAACCGTATACAGTAGACTTTGGGTCGGAATGTATCTGTATACAGTAGACTTTGGGTAGGAATGTAACTGTATACAGTAGACTTTGGGTCGGAATATAACTGTATACACTAGACTTTGGGTCGGAATGTACATGTATACAGTAGAATTTAGGCCTGAATGTAACTGTATATGTATACAGTAGACTTTGGGTAGGAATGTCTTTGTATACAGTAGACTTTGGGTCGGAATGGAACTGTATAAAGTAGAATTTGGGTCTGAATGTAAATGTATACAGTAGACTTTGGGTCGGAATGTAACTGTATACACTAGACTTTGGGTCGGAATGTACATGTATACAGTAGACTTTGGGTCGGAATGTAACTGTATACAGTAGACTTTGGGTCGGAATGTACATGTATACAGTAGAATTTAGGCCTGAATGTAACTGTATATAGTAGACTTTGGGTCAGAATGTACCTGTACACAGTAGACGTTGGTTCGGAATGTGCCTGAATAGTAAATTATCTCTGGACCAACAATTATTTGTTTCATAGGAAAAGTGCTTGATATAAATAAAAAGAAAGATGGCAAAGGTGTATAACTTATTTTACCATTTTTATCAAGCGGTCCTTCTAGTGTTCTTGCTTTGGTCGGTGTGCATATGAATTGTATGTACCTTATATATTTAGATATGGTAATGTAGCTCAAGAAAGATTAGCATACGGTAAAGGACTTCCGGTTAATTTTTGCAAGCTATTAAGGACGATAATTAGATATTTCATTTGTATTTGTATAATCACTTTAAGTATACAATCACAAGGGAAGCATCCATCAATATTTGTTTGACGTCATAGTTTCCATATATAGTATTGTACAATCACCATTGCTAATTTATACAGTGTTAGTAGAAAGCTGACCATAATACATTATATTACCCGCAGAAATCCCCATTTCTCATTTCCTCCGCCTGTAAGTCTGCTTTTCAATTTCCTTGGATGACACCAGAAAAACTAATTAACTGTATTAGCTACGGTATCCGGTATCATATTAATCATATGTTATGTGTATAATTTATGATGTGATTTGCTTTCGATGTAAAATGCATTTTGAAACCAATGAGTCGAAAGAGTAGGGTTAGATGTTTTAAGAATTTAAACTTGAACTTTGTTAAATCGATGTATACATGTACTGATTACATATTAGGAAAGCACGAAACCAAAATGAATCCGTAGTACATGTACAGTGACCATTTTTTTTTATTATTAAACCTTGTAGGACGAAACGTCATTTTTCAACAATATTACACTCGTTCAAAACTCAGAGACTATGGACTTGCACCTTTCGACTACAATTAAAATGAGTTAAGTGATATAGGTCTCCCAGTGGTATAGAATCAGCAGTTCTTATCATCTCGAATTATGAAATACAATGTGATTTATCTCACTTGTAAACTGTTTTCAACTATGAATGCACATGACTTTCTTCCGAGAAAGATACAACATCATTACACATTGTGCAGCATATATAGATCTCTCTATTCAATAAATGAAGATACTCTACGACGCGTTAGTGTATATACAGAGTGTACATGTACCATAATAATCCATCCAACTTAAAAATACATATACTATTCAATGTAAGTATTTAAAATTTATAATATAGCGATTTCCATATCCTACCCCTAACCCAAGACCTCTATATTAGCCTGAGGGGCCGGATACCCGAGGGCCTGTATAGACAGAGGGCTGATACAAGGTACATATTTTGTAGGATATGCATATGATCATAGCATGACCTTTTTTTGATATTAGACACATCGTAAATCTTTTAGCACACAAAATAAATTTAACAATAAAACAAATCGAGTGGATGCAATGTATGTGTTACTACCCAAGGTGTTTAGTCGAATATGAAAAAGGTAGAGCGCGTGCTTGGCGGATATGGGGAATACTGGACAGATATGGAGAATACTGAGCGGATATGGGGAATACTTGGCAGATATGGAGAATACTGAGCGGATATGGGGAATACTTGGCAGATATGGAGAATACTGAGCGGATATGGGTCGGACTGGAATATTGCTACTGCAAAGCTAACAATATCGCAAACGCAAAAAATCTATATCACGGACAAATATATGATACATGTGGTTATTTTATCATTTCATACAAGAATTTATATTATTCATTTGCTTGTTACAGAGCCGGTATCAGAACCCCCAAATGGCTCAGCGAAGTGTCCATAAAGTAAGGAAACTTACTTTGTGGTCGACATAAAAATGAAATAAAAGAAGTGATAGCCTTGTCGGAATCATAATAATAGATTGTCTAATCCAGACTGTCTATTCTATATTCTCACAGAACAAACGTAATATAAATCATAGTAAGACATTACCCGTCTGTATTGTAAGTCGAATTCTAAAAGCAATATGGTAGATTCATTCTCTTTAAGACGCACAGCAAATAGAACAATCACTTGACTAAAACAAAAACCCGTTTATTTAGCTCTGTGCATGCAATAAACATGTTACTTTAGCTAAACAGCTGAGAATGATTAAAGCACAAATTCGTATAATCACAAAAATAAATAATAATAAAACAGTTACAACTCTATTGTCTTACACTGAACATAGTTCGAGTTGTCTGAAGTTTTGTCGTTTAGACCACCAGATATTTCACTCTTAGACATACCTGCTTCGCTGAGAAAGTCAACACTTCCTCCGGCTCCGAATAAAATCCATTTATTATTTTTGACCGGTTCAATAACATTTACCTCGGGAGGAAATATTTTACACTGTTGTCGACACACGTATACAGTAAGTGTATATTAACAGCATCCCTGTTGCAATCGGATTGCGTTCGTCCATATACTATCCTCTGATATCTTAAGTGAAGGTTTTTTTTCAAACGTTTTGTGATAAAATTACGAAATCTATACCGATTCAAATATTGTTAAAATTCAGATATCTGAAATAAAACATTTATCTTGAAGTTAACTTTTGGTCTCCTTGCTGTATATTGCTACATCTTTATATCAATATCTTAAACTAACCTTTTCATCACGAGTGTTTATTTTTGAACAACATAACAATATATTACTGTAAATGTTAATATCGTCAGCCTATCAAGGAAACCATTCCGATATAACGACTATTGATTAACTGTCTATCTGACACGCGTATGGGGGTTGTACAAGGCTGTCTGTGGCGAGTGTTTCAGTCAAAACTTATCTAGCTACCAACCCGATTAAGTGACGGGATTAGTCACATGGTAGCAACGTTCTTCATCCTAACGGCAAACAATTAACTTCAATAAGATTAATCATTCTGTAAAAATATGTAAAATCTAAGTTTTACTTTATACACAAACATTGTACGTATTGAACGCCCCCCGCCCCC